>NW_026600957.1:0-94319 GCF_029448725.1 Salvelinus fontinalis
ACAGAAATAAAACCTTTTCCATAAACAAGCTCTAAATCATGTTTGATGCACTCTGGAAGTTAATTTTTTTTCAGTACTGTTTAATCAGGATGTTAGGAACACTGTGGACAGTTTTCAGCAAGTTGCAACATTGAAATACAGAAATAAACACTTTTCCAAAAACAAGCTCTAAATCATGTTGAAATACAGAAATAAACACTTTTCCAAAAACAAGCTCTAAATCATGTTGAAATACAGAAATTGACACTTTTCCATAAACAAGCTCTAATTCATGTTTGATGCACTCTGGAAGTTAATTTTTTTTCAGTACTGTTTAATCAGGATGTTAGGAACACTGTGGACAGTTTTCAGCAAGTTGCAACATTGAAATACAGAAATAAACACTTTTCCAAAAACAAGCTCTAAATCATCTTGAAAAACAGAAATAAGCACTTTTCAAAAACAAGCTTCAAATCATGTTGAAATACAGAAATTGACACTTTTCCAAAAACAAGCTCCAAATCATGTTGAAATACAGAAATTGACACTTTTCCAAAAACAAGCTCCAAATCATGTTGAAATACAGAAATAAACACTTTTCCATAAACAAGCTCTAAATCATGTTTGATGCACTCTGGAAGTTAATTTTTTTTCAGTACTGTTTAATCAGGATGTTAGGAACACTGTGGACAGTTTTCAGCAAGTTGCAACATTGAAATACAGAAATAAACACTTTTCCAAATACAAGCTCTAAATCATGTTGAAATACAGAAATAAACACTTTTCCAAAAACAAGCTCTAAATCATGTTGAAATACAGAAATTAACACTTTTCCATAAACAAGCTCTAAATCATGTTTGATGCACTCTGGAAGTAATTTTTTTTCAGTACTGTTTAATCAGGATGTTAGGAACACTGTGGACAGTTTTCAGCAAGTTGCAACATTGAAATACAGAAATAAACACTTTTCCAAAAACAAGCTCCAAATCATGTTGAAATACAGAAATTAACACTTTTCCATAAACAAGCTCTAAATCATGTTTGATGCACTCTGGAAGTTAATTTTTTTTCAGTACTGTTTAATCAGGATGTTAGGAACACTGTGGACAGTTTTCAGCAAGTTGCAACATTGAAATACAGAAATAAACACTTTTCCAAAAACAAGCTCCAAATCATGTTGAAATACAGAAATAAAACCTTTTCCATAAACAAGCTCTAAATCATGTTTGATGCACTCTGGAAGTTAATTTTTTTTCAGTACTGTTTAATCAGGATGTTAGGAACACTGTGGACAGTTTTCAGCAAGTTGCAACATTGAAATACAGAAATAAACACTTTTCCAAAAACAAGCTCTAAATCATGTTGAAATACAGAAATAAACACTTTTCCAAAAACAAGCTCTAAATCATGTTGAAATACAGAAATTGACACTTTTCCATAAACAAGCTCTAATTCATGTTTGATGCACTCTGGAAGTTAATTTTTTTTCAGTACTGTTTAATCAGGATGTTAGGAACACTGTGGACAGTTTTCAGCAAGTTGCAACATTGAAATACAGAAATAAACACTTTTCCAAAAACAAGCTCTGAATCATCTTGAAAAACAGAAATAAGCACTTTTCAAAAACAAGCTTCAAATCATGTTGAAATACAGAAATTGACACTTTTCCAAAAACAAGCTCCAAATCATGTTGAAATACAGAAATAAACACTTTTCCATAAACAAGCTCTAAATCATGTTTGATGCACTCTGGAAGTTAATTTTTTTTCAGTACTGTTTAATCAGGATGTTAGGAACACTGTGGACAGTTTTCAGCAAGTTGCAACATTGAAATACAGAAATAAACACTTTTCCAAATACAAGCTCTAAATCATGTTGAAATACAGAAATAAACACTTTTCCAAAAACAAGCTCTAAATCATGTTGAAATACAGAAATTAACACTTTTCCATAAACAAGCTCTAAATCATGTTTGATGCACTCTGGAAGTTAATTTTTTTTCAGTACTGTTTAATCAGGATGTTAGGAACACTGTGGACAGTTTTCAGCAAGTTGCAACATTGAAATACAGAAATAAACACTTTTCCAAAAACAAGCTCCAAATCATGTTGAAATACAGAAATAAAACTTTTCCATAAACAAGCTCTAAATCATGTTTGATGCACTCTGGAAGTTAATTTTTTTTCAGTACTGTTTAATCAGGATGTTAGGAACACTGTGGACAGTTTTCAGCAAGTTGCAACATTGAAATACAGAAATAAACACTTTTCCAAATACAAGCTCTAAATCATGTTGAAATACAGAAATAAACACTTTTCCAAAAACAAGCTCTAAATCATGTTGAAATACAGAAATTAACACTTTTCCATAAACAAGCTCTAAATCATGTTTGATGCACTCTGGAAGTTAATTTTTTTTCAGTACTGTTTAATCAGGATGTTAGGAACACTGTGGACAGTTTTCAGCAAGTTGCAACATTGAAATACAGAAATAAACACTTTTCCAAAAACAAGCTCCAAATCATGTTGAAATACAGAAATTAACACTTTTCCATAAACAAGCTCTAAATCATGTTTGATGCACTCTGGAAGTTAATTTTTTTTCAGTACTGTTTAATCAGGATGTTAGGAACACTGTGGACAGTTTTCAGCAAGTTGCAACATTGAAATACAGAAATAAACACTTTTCCAAAAACAAGCTCCAAATCATGTTGAAATACAGAAATAAAACCTTTTCCATAAACAAGCTCTAAATCATGTTTGATGCACTCTGGAAGTTAATTTTTTTTCAGTACTGTTTAATCAGGATGTTAGGAACACTGTGGACAGTTTTCAGCAAGTTGCAACATTGAAATACAGAAATAAACACTTTTCCAAAAACAAGCTCTAAATCATGTTGAAATACAGAAATAAACACTTTTCCAAAAACAAGCTCTAAATCATGTTGAAATACAGAAATTGACACTTTTCCATAAACAAGCTCTAATTCATGTTTGATGCACTCTGGAAGTTAATTTTTTTTCAGTACTGTTTAATCAGGATGTTAGGAACACTGTGGACAGTTTTCAGCAAGTTGCAACATTGAAATACAGAAATAAACACTTTTCCAAAAACAAGCTCTGAATCATCTTGAAAAACAGAAATAAGCACTTTTCAAAAACAAGCTTCAAATCATGTTGAAATACAGAAATTGACACTTTTCCAAAAACAAGCTCCAAATCATGTTGAAATACAGAAATAAACACTTTTCCATAAACAAGCTCTAAATCATGTTTGATGCACTCTGGAAGTTAATTTTTTTTCAGTACTGTTTAATCAGGATGTTAGGAACACTGTGGACAGTTTTCAGCAAGTTGCAACATTGAAATACAGAAATAAACACTTTTCCAAATACAAGCTCTAAATCATGTTGAAATACAGAAATAAACACTTTTCCAAAAACAAGCTCTAAATCATGTTGAAATACAGAAATTAACACTTTTCCATAAACAAGCTCTAAATCATGTTTGATGCACTCTGGAAGTTAATTTTTTTTCAGTACTGTTTAATCAGGATGTTAGGAACACTGTGGACAGTTTTCAGCAAGTTGCAACATTGAAATACAGAAATAAACACTTTTCCAAAAACAAGCTCCAAATCATGTTGAAATACAGAAATAAAACTTTTCCATAAACAAGCTCTAAATCATGTTTGATGCACTCTGGAAGTTAATTTTTTTTCAGTACTGTTTAATCAGGATGTTAGGAACACTGTGGACAGTTTTCAGCAAGTTGCAACATTGAAATACAGAAATAAACACTTTTCCATAAACAAGCTCTAAATCATGTTTGATGCACTCTGGAAGTTAATTTTTTTTCAGTACTGTTTAATCAGGATGTTAGGAACACTGTGGACAGTTTTCAGCAAGTTGCAACATTGAAATACAGAAATAAACACTTTTCCAAAAACAAGCTCCAAATCATGTTGAAATACAGAAATAAAACCTTTTCCATAAACAAGCTCTAAATCATGTTTGATGCACTCTGGAAGTTAATTTTTTTTCAGTACTGTTTAATCAGGATGTTAGGAACACTGTGGACAGTTTTCAGCAAGTTGCAACATTGAAATACAGAAATAAACACTTTTCCAAAAACAAGCTCTAAATCATGTTGAAATACAGAAATAAACACTTTTCCAAAAACAAGCTCTAAATCATGTTGAAATACAGAAATTGACACTTTTCCATAAACAAGCTCTAAATCATGTTTGATGCACTCTGGAAGTTAATTTTTTTTCAGTACTGTTTAATCAGGATGTTAGGAACACTGTGGACAGTTTTCAGCAAGTTGCAACATTGAAATACAGAAATAAACACTTTTCCAAAAACAAGCTCTAAATCATCTTGAAAAACAGAAATAAGCACTTTTCAAAAACAAGCTTCAAATCATGTTGAAATACAGAAATTGACACTTTTCCAAAAACAAGCTCCAAATCATGTTGAAATACAGAAATAAACACTTTTCCATAAACAAGCTCTAAATCATGTTTGATGCACTCTGGAAGTTAATTTTTTTTCAGTACTGTTTAATCAGGATGTTAGGAACACTGTGGACAGTTTTCAGCAAGTTGCAACATTGAAATACAGAAATAAACACTTTTCCAAATACAAGCTCTAAATCATGTTGAAATACAGAAATAAACACTTTTCCAAAAACAAGCTCTAAATCATGTTGAAATACAGAAATTAACACTTTTCCATAAACAAGCTCTAAATCATGTTTGATGCACTCTGGAAGTTAATTTTTTTTCAGTACTGTTTAATCAGGATGTTAGGAACACTGTGGACAGTTTTCAGCAAGTTGCAACATTGAAATACAGAAATAAACACTTTTCCAAAAACAAGCTCCAAATCATGTTGAAATACAGAAATTAACACTTTTCCATAAACAAGCTCTAAATCATGTTTGATGCACTCTGGAAGTTAATTTTTTTTCAGTACTGTTTAATCAGGATGTTAGGAACACTGTGGACAGTTTTCAGCAAGTTGCAACATTGAAATACAGAAATAAACACTTTTCCAAAAACAAGCTCCAAATCATGTTGAAATACAGAAATAAAACCTTTTCCATAAACAAGCTCTAAATCATGTTTGATGCACTCTGGAAGTTAATTTTTTTTCAGTACTGTTTAATCAGGATGTTAGGAACACTGTGGACAGTTTTCAGCAAGTTGCAACATTGAAATACAGAAATAAACACTTTTCCAAAAACAAGCTCTAAATCATGTTGAAATACAGAAATAAACACTTTTCCAAAAACAAGCTCTAAATCATGTTGAAATACAGAAATTGACACTTTTCCATAAACAAGCTCTAATTCATGTTTGATGCACTCTGGAAGTTAATTTTTTTTCAGTACTGTTTAATCAGGATGTTAGGAACACTGTGGACAGTTTTCAGCAAGTTGCAACATTGAAATACAGAAATAAACACTTTTCCAAAAACAAGCTCTAAATCATCTTGAAAAACAGAAATAAGCACTTTTCAAAAACAAGCTTCAAATCATGTTGAAATACAGAAATTGACACTTTTCCAAAAACAAGCTCCAAATCATGTTGAAATACAGAAATAAACACTTTTCCATAAACAAGCTCTAAATCATGTTTGATGCACTCTGGAAGTTAATTTTTTTTCAGTACTGTTTAATCAGGATGTTAGGAACACTGTGGACAGTTTTCAGCAAGTTGCAACATTGAAATACAGAAATAAACACTTTTCCAAATACAAGCTCTAAATCATGTTGAAATACAGAAATAAACACTTTTCCAAAAACAAGCTCTAAATCATGTTGAAATACAGAAATTAACACTTTTCCATAAACAAGCTCTAAATCATGTTTGATGCACTCTGGAAGTTAATTTTTTTTCAGTACTGTTTAATCAGGATGTTAGGAACACTGTGGACAGTTTTCAGCAAGTTGCAACATTGAAATACAGAAATAAACACTTTTCCAAAAACAAGCTCCAAATCATGTTGAAATACAGAAATAAAACACTTTTCCATAAACAAGCTCTAAATCATGTTTGATGCACTCTGGAAGTTAATTTTTTTTCAGTACTGTTTAATCAGGATGTTAGGAACACTGTGGACAGTTTTCAGCAAGTTGCAACATTGAAATACAGAAATAAACACTTTTCCAAAAACAAGCTCCAAATCATGTTGAAATACAGAAATAAAAACTTTTCCATAAACAAGCTCTAAATCATGTTTGATGCACTCTGGAAGTTAATTTTTTTTCAGTACTGTTTAATCAGGATGTTAGGAACACTGTGGACAGTTTTCAGCAAGTTGCAACATTGAAATACAGAAATAAACACTTTTCCAAAAACAAGCTCTAAATCATGTTGAAATACAGAAATTAACACTTTTCCAAAAACAAGCTCTAAATCATGTTGAAATACAGAAATTGACACTTTTCCATAAACAAGCTCTAATTCATGTTTGATGCACTCTGGAAGTTAATTTTTTTTCAGTACTGTTTAATCAGGATGTTAGGAACACTGTGGACAGTTTTCAGCAAGTTGCAACATTGAAATACAGAAATAAACACTTTTCCAAAAACAAGCTCTAAATCATCTTGAAAAACAGAAATAAGCACTTTTCAAAAACAAGCTTCAAATCATGTTGAAATACAGAAATTGACACTTTTCCAAAAACAAGCTCCAAATCATGTTGAAATACAGAAATTGACACTTTTCCAAAAACAAGCTCCAAATCATGTTGAAATACAGAAATAAACACTTTTCCATAAACAAGCTCTAAATCATGTTTGATGCACTCTGGAAGTTAATTTTTTTTCAGTACTGTTTAATCAGGATGTTAGGAACACTGTGGACAGTTTTCAGCAAGTTGCAACATTGAAATACAGAAATAAACACTTTTCCAAATACAAGCTCTAAATCATGTTGAAATACAGAAATAAACACTTTTCCAAAAACAAGCTCTAAATCATGTTGAAATACAGAAATTAACACTTTTCCATAAACAAGCTCTAAATCATGTTTGATGCACTCTGGAAGTTAATTTTTTTTCAGTACTGTTTAATCAGGATGTTAGGAACACTGTGGACAGTTTTCAGCAAGTTGCAACATTGAAATACAGAAATAAACACTTTTCCAAAAACAAGCTCCAAATCATGTTGAAATACAGAAATTAACACTTTTCCATAAACAAGCTCTAAATCATGTTTGATGCACTCTGGAAGTTAATTTTTTTTCAGTACTGTTTAATCAGGATGTTAGGAACACTGTGGACAGTTTTCAGCAAGTTGCAACATTGAAATACAGAAATAAACACTTTTCCAAAAACAAGCTCCAAATCATGTTGAAATACAGAAATAAAACCTTTTCCATAAACAAGCTCTAAATCATGTTTGATGCACTCTGGAAGTTAATTTTTTTTCAGTACTGTTTAATCAGGATGTTAGGAACACTGTGGACAGTTTTCAGCAAGTTGCAACATTGAAATACAGAAATAAACACTTTTCCAAAAACAAGCTCTAAATCATGTTGAAATACAGAAATAAACACTTTTCCAAAAACAAGCTCTAAATCATGTTGAAATACAGAAATTGACACTTTTCCATAAACAAGCTCTAATTCATGTTTGATGCACTCTGGAAGTTAATTTTTTTTCAGTACTGTTTAATCAGGATGTTAGGAACACTGTGGACAGTTTTCAGCAAGTTGCAACATTGAAATACAGAAATAAACACTTTTCCAAAAACAAGCTCTAAATCATCTTGAAAAACAGAAATAAGCACTTTTCAAAAACAAGCTTCAAATCATGTTGAAATACAGAAATTGACACTTTTCCAAAAACAAGCTCCAAATCATGTTGAAATACAGAAATAAACACTTTTCCATAAACAAGCTCTAAATCATGTTTGATGCACTCTGGAAGTTAATTTTTTTTCAGTACTGTTTAATCAGGATGTTAGGAACACTGTGGACAGTTTTCAGCAAGTTGCAACATTGAAATACAGAAATAAACACTTTTCCAAATACAAGCTCTAAATCATGTTGAAATACAGAAATAAACACTTTTCCAAAAACAAGCTCTAAATCATGTTGAAATACAGAAATTAACACTTTTCCATAAACAAGCTCTAAATCATGTTTGATGCACTCTGGAAGTTAATTTTTTTTCAGTACTGTTTAATCAGGATGTTAGGAACACTGTGGACAGTTTTCAGCAAGTTGCAACATTGAAATACAGAAATAAACACTTTTCCAAAAACAAGCTCCAAATCATGTTGAAATACAGAAATAAAACTTTTCCATAAACAAGCTCTAAATCATGTTTGATGCACTCTGGAAGTTAATTTTTTTTCAGTACTGTTTAATCAGGATGTTAGGAACACTGTGGACAGTTTTCAGCAAGTTGCAACATTGAAATACAGAAATAAACACTTTTCCAAAAACAAGCTCTAAATCATGTTGAAATACAGAAATAAACACTTTTCCAAAAACAAGCTCTAAATCATGTTGAAATACAGAAATAAAAACTTTTCCATAAACAAGCTCTAAATCATGTTTGATGCACTCTGGAAGTTAATTTTTTTTCAGTACTGTTTAATCAGGATGTTAGGAACACTGTGGACAGTTTTCAACAAGTTGCAACATTGAAATACAGAAATAAACACTTTTCCAAAAACAAGCTCTAAATCATGTTGAAATACAGAAATAAACACTTTTCCAAAAACAAGCTCTAAATCATGTTGAAATACAGAAATTGACACTTTTCCATAAACAAGCTCTAATTCATGTTTGATGCACTCTGGAAGTTAATTTTTTTTCAGTACTGTTTAATCAGGATGTTAGGAACACTGTGGACAGTTTTCAGCAAGTTGCAACATTGAAATACAGAAATAAACACTTTTCCAAAAACAAGCTCTAAATCATCTTGAAAAACAGAAATAAGCACTTTTCAAAAACAAGCTTCAAATCATGTTGAAATACAGAAATTGACACTTTTCCAAAAACAAGCTCCAAATCATGTTGAAATACAGAAATTGACACTTTTCCAAAAACAAGCTCCAAATCATGTTGAAATACAGAAATAAACACTTTTCCATAAACAAGCTCTAAATCATGTTTGATGCACTCTGGAAGTTAATTTTTTTTCAGTACTGTTTAATCAGGATGTTAGGAACACTGTGGACAGTTTTCAGCAAGTTGCAACATTGAAATACAGAAATAAACACTTTTCCAAAAACAAGCTCCAAATCATGTTGAAATACAGAAATTAACACTTTTCCATAAACAAGCTCTAAATCATGTTTGATGCACTCTGGAAGTTAATTTTTTTTCAGTACTGTTTAATCAGGATGTTAGGAACACTGTGGACAGTTTTCAGCAAGTTGCAACATTGAAATACAGAAATAAACACTTTTCCAAAAACAAGCTCCAAATCATGTTGAAATACAGAAATAAAACCTTTTCCATAAACAAGCTCTAAATCATGTTTGATGCACTCTGGAAGTTAATTTTTTTTCAGTACTGTTTAATCAGGATGTTAGGAACACTGTGGACAGTTTTCAGCAAGTTGCAACATTGAAATACAGAAATAAACACTTTTCCAAAAACAAGCTCTAAATCATGTTGAAATACAGAAATAAACACTTTTCCAAAAACAAGCTCTAAATCATGTTGAAATACAGAAATTGACACTTTTCCATAAACAAGCTCTAATTCATGTTTGATGCACTCTGGAAGTTAATTTTTTTTCAGTACTGTTTAATCAGGATGTTAGGAACACTGTGGACAGTTTTCAGCAAGTTGCAACATTGAAATACAGAAATAAACACTTTTCCAAAAACAAGCTCTAAATCATCTTGAAAAACAGAAATAAGCACTTTTCAAAAACAAGCTTCAAATCATGTTGAAATACAGAAATTGACACTTTTCCAAAAACAAGCTCCAAATCATGTTGAAATACAGAAATAAACACTTTTCCATAAACAAGCTCTAAATCATGTTTGATGCACTCTGGAAGTTAATTTTTTTTCAGTACTGTTTAATCAGGATGTTAGGAACACTGTGGACAGTTTTCAGCAAGTTGCAACATTGAAATACAGAAATAAACACTTTTCCAAAAACAAGCTCTAAATCATGTTGAAATACAGAAATAAACACTTTTCCAAAAACAAGCTCTAAATCATGTTGAAATACAGAAATTGACACTTTTCCATAAACAAGCTCTAATTCATGTTTGATGCACTCTGGAAGTTAATTTTTTTTCAGTACTGTTTAATCAGGATGTTAGGAACACTGTGGACAGTTTTCAGCAAGTTGCAACATTGAAATACAGAAATAAACACTTTTCCAAAAACAAGCTCTAAATCATCTTGAAAAACAGAAATAAGCACTTTTCAAAAACAAGCTTCAAATCATGTTGAAATACAGAAATTGACACTTTTCCAAAAACAAGCTCCAAATCATGTTGAAATACAGAAATAAACACTTTTCCATAAACAAGCTCTAAATCATGTTTGATGCACTCTGGAAGTTAATTTTTTTTCAGTACTGTTTAATCAGGATGTTAGGAACACTGTGGACAGTTTTCAGCAAGTTGCAACATTGAAATACAGAAATAAACACTTTTCCAAATACAAGCTCTAAATCATGTTGAAATACAGAAATAAACACTTTTCCAAAAACAAGCTCTAAATCATGTTGAAATACAGAAATTAACACTTTTCCATAAACAAGCTCTAAATCATGTTTGATGCACTCTGGAAGTTAATTTTTTTTCAGTACTGTTTAATCAGGATGTTAGGAACACTGTGGACAGTTTTCAGCAAGTTGCAACATTGAAATACAGAAATAAACACTTTTCCAAAAACAAGCTCCAAATCATGTTGAAATACAGAAATAAAACATTTTCCATAAACAAGCTCTAAATCATGTTTGATGCACTCTGGAAGTTAATTTTTTTTCAGTACTGTTTAATCAGGATGTTAGGAACACTGTGGACAGTTTTCAGCAAGTTGCAACATTGAAATACAGAAATAAACACTTTTCCAAAAACAAGCTCTAAATCATGTTGAAATACAGAAATAAACACTTTTCCAAAAACAAGCTCTAAATCATGTTGAAATACAGAAATAAAAACTTTTCCATAAACAAGCTCTAAATCATGTTTGATGCACTCTGGAAGTTAATTTTTTTTCAGTACTGTTTAATCAGGATGTTAGGAACACTGTGGACAGTTTTCAACAAGTTGCAACATTGAAATACAGAAATAAACACTTTTCCAAAAACAAGCTCTAAATCATGTTGAAATACAGAAATAAACACTTTTCCAAAAACAAGCTCTAAATCATGTTGAAATACAGAAATTGACACTTTTCCATAAACAAGCTCTAATTCATGTTTGATGCACTCTGGAAGTTAATTTTTTTTCAGTACTGTTTAATCAGGATGTTAGGAACACTGTGGACAGTTTTCAGCAAGTTGCAACATTGAAATACAGAAATAAACACTTTTCCAAAAACAAGCTCTAAATCATCTTGAAAAACAGAAATAAGCACTTTTCAAAAACAAGCTTCAAATCATGTTGAAATACAGAAATTGACACTTTTCCAAAAACAAGCTCCAAATCATGTTGAAATACAGAAATTGACACTTTTCCAAAAACAAGCTCCAAATCATGTTGAAATACAGAAATAAACACTTTTCCATAAACAAGCTCTAAATCATGTTTGATGCACTCTGGAAGTTAATTTTTTTTCAGTACTGTTTAATCAGGATGTTAGGAACACTGTGGACAGTTTTCAGCAAGTTGCAACATTGAAATACAGAAATAAACACTTTTCCAAAAACAAGCTCTAAATCATGTTGAAATACAGAAATTAACACTTTTCCATAAACAAGCTCTAAATCATGTTTGATGCACTCTGGAAGTTAATTTTTTTTCAGTACTGTTTAATCAGGATGTTAGGAACACTGTGGACAGTTTTCAGCAAGTTGCAACATTGAAATACAGAAATAAACACTTTTCCAAAAACAAGCTCCAAATCATGTTGAAATACAGAAATAAAACTTTTCCATAAACAAGCTCTAAATCATGTTTGATGCACTCTGGAAGTTAATTTTTTTTCAGTACTGTTTAATCAGGATGTTAGGAACACTGTGGACAGTTTTCAGCAAGTTGCAACATTGAAATACAGAAATAAACACTTTTCCAAAAACAAGCTCTAAATCATGTTGAAATACAGAAATAAACACTTTTCCAAAAACAAGCTCTAAATCATGTTGAAATACAGAAATTGACACTTTTCCATAAACAAGCTCTAATTCATGTTTGATGCACTCTGGAAGTTAATTTTTTTTCAGTACTGTTTAATCAGGATGTTAGGAACACTGTGGACAGTTTTCAGCAAGTTGCAACATTGAAATACAGAAATAAACACTTTTCCAAAAACAAGCTCTAAATCATCTTGAAAAACAGAAATAAGCACTTTTCAAAAACAAGCTTCAAATCATGTTGAAATACAGAAATTGACACTTTTCCAAAAACAAGCTCCAAATCATGTTGAAATACAGAAATAAACACTTTTCCAAAAACAAGCTCTAAATCATGTTGAAATACAGAAATTGACACTTTTCCATAAACAAGCTCTAATTCATGTTTGATGCACTCTGGAAGTTAATTTTTTTTCAGTACTGTTTAATCAGGATGTTAGGAACACTGTGGACAGTTTTCAGCAAGTTGCAACATTGAAATACAGAAATAAACACTTTTCCAAAAACAAGCTCTAAATCATCTTGAAAAACAGAAATAAGCACTTTTCAAAAACAAGCTTCAAATCATGTTGAAATACAGAAATTGACACTTTTCCAAAAACAAGCTCCAAATCATGTTGAAATACAGAAATAAACACTTTTCCATAAACAAGCTCTAAATCATGTTTGATGCACTCTGGAAGTTAATTTTTTTTCAGTACTGTTTAATCAGGATGTTAGGAACACTGTGGACAGTTTTCAGCAAGTTGCAACATTGAAATACAGAAATAAACACTTTTCCAAAAACAAGCTCTAAATCATGTTGAAATACAGAAATAAACACTTTTCCAAAAACAAGCTCTAAATCATGTTGAAATACAGAAATTAACACTTTTCCATAAACAAGCTCTAAATCATGTTTGATGCACTCTGGAAGTTAATTTTTTTTCAGTACTGTTTAATCAGGATGTTAGGAACACTGTGGACAGTTTTCAGCAAGTTGCAACATTGAAATACAGAAATAAACACTTTTCCAAAAACAAGCTCTAAATCATCTTGAAAAACAGAAATAAGCACTTTTCAAAAACAAGCTTCAAATCATGTTGAAATACAGAAATTGACACTTTTCCAAAAACAAGCTCCAAATCATGTTGAAATACAGAAATAAACACTTTTCCAAAAACAAGCTCCAAATCATGTTGAAATACAGAAATTAACACTTTTCCATAAACAAGCTCTAAATCATGTTTGATGCACTCTGGAAGTTAATTTTTTTTCAGTACTGTTTAATCAGGATGTTAGGAACACTGTGGACAGTTTTCAGCAAGTTGCAACATTGAAATACAGAAATAAACACTTTTCCAAAAACAAGCTCTAAATCATGTTGAAATACAGAAATAAACACTTTTCCAAAAACAAGCTCCAAATCATGTTGAAATACAGAAATAAACACTTTTCCATAAACAAGCTCTAAATCATGTTTGATGCACTCTGGAAGTTAATTTTTTTTCAGTACTGTTTAATCAGGATGTTAGGAACACTGTGGACAGTTTTCAGCAAGTTGCAACATTGAAATACAGAAATAAACACTTTTCCAAAAACAAGCTCTAAATCATCTTGAAAAACAGAAATAAGCACTTTTCAAAAACAAGCTTCAAATCATGTTGAAATACAGAAATTGACACTTTTCCAAAAACAAGCTCCAAATCATGTTGAAATACAGAAATAAACACTTTTCCATAAACAAGCTCTAAATCATGTTTGATGCACTCTGGAAGTTAATTTTTTTTCAGTACTGTTTAATCAGGATGTTAGGAACACTGTGGACAGTTTTCAGCAAGTTGCAACATTGAAATACAGAAATAAACACTTTTCCAAATACAAGCTCTAAATCATGTTGAAATACAGAAATAAACACTTTTCCAAAAACAAGCTCTAAATCATGTTGAAATACAGAAATTAACACTTTTCCATAAACAAGCTCTAAATCATGTTTGATGCACTCTGGAAGTTAATTTTTTTTCAGTACTGTTTAATCAGGATGTTAGGAACACTGTGGACAGTTTTCAGCAAGTTGCAACATTGAAATACAGAAATAAACACTTTTCCAAAAACAAGCTCCAAATCATGTTGAAATACAGAAATAAAACCTTTTCCATAAACAAGCTCTAAATCATGTTTGATGCACTCTGGAAGTTAATTTTTTTTCAGTACTGTTTAATCAGGATGTTAGGAACACTGTGGACAGTTTTCAGCAAGTTGCAACATTGAAATACAGAAATAAACACTTTTCCAAAAACAAGCTCTAAATCATGTTGAAATACAGAAATAAACACTTTTCCAAAAACAAGCTCTAAATCATGTTGAAATACAGAAATTGACACTTTTCCATAAACAAGCTCTAATTCATGTTTGATGCACTCTGGAAGTTAATTTTTTTTCAGTACTGTTTAATCAGGATGTTAGGAACACTGTGGACAGTTTTCAGCAAGTTGCAACATTGAAATACAGAAATAAACACTTTTCCAAAAACAAGCTCTAAATCATCTTGAAAAACAGAAATAAGCACTTTTCAAAAACAAGCTTCAAATCATGTTGAAATACAGAAATTGACACTTTTCCAAAAACAAGCTCCAAATCATGTTGAAATACAGAAATAAACACTTTTCCAAAAACAAGCTCCAAATCATGTTGAAATACAGAAATAAACACTTTTCCATAAACAAGCTCTAAATCATGTTTGATGCACTCTGGAAGTTAATTTTTTTTCAGTACTGTTTAATCAGGATGTTAGGAACACTGTGGACAGTTTTCAGCAAGTTGCAACATTGAAATACAGAAATAAACACTTTTCCAAAAACAAGCTCTAAATCATGTTGAAATACAGAAATAAACACTTTTCCAAAAACAAGCTCTAAATCATGTTGAAATACAGAAATTAACACTTTTCCATAAACAAGCTCTAATTCATGTTTGATGCACTCTGGAAGTTAATTTTTTTTCAGTACTGTTTAATCAGGATGTTAGGAACACTGTGGACAGTTTTCAGCAAGTTGCAACATTGAAATACAGAAATAAACACTTTTCCAAAAACAAGCTCTAAATCATCTTGAAAAACAGAAATAAGCACTTTTCAAAAACAAGCTTCAAATCATGTTGAAATACAGAAATTGACACTTTTCCAAAAACAAGCTCCAAATCATGTTGAAATACAGAAATAAACACTTTTCCATAAACAAGCTCTAAATCATGTTTGATGCACTCTGGAAGTTAATTTTTTTTCAGTACTGTTTAATCAGGATGTTAGGAACACTGTGGACAGTTTTCAGCAAGTTGCAACATTGAAATACAGAAATAAACACTTTTCCAAAAACAAGCTCTAAATCATGTTGAAATACAGAAATAAACACTTTTCCAAAAACAAGCTCTAAATCATGTTGAAATACAGAAATTAACACTTTTCCATAAACAAGCTCTAAATCATGTTTGATGCACTCTGGAAGTTAATTTTTTTTCAGTACTGTTTAATCAGGATGTTAGGAACACTGTGGACAGTTTTCAGCAAGTTGCAACATTGAAATACAGAAATAAACACTTTTCCAAAAACAAGCTCTAAATCATCTTGAAAAACAGAAATAAGCACTTTTCAAAAACAAGCTTCAAATCATGTTGAAATACAGAAATTGACACTTTTCCAAAAACAAGCTCTAAATCATGTTGAAATACAGAAATAAACACTTTTCCAAAAACAAGCTCTAAATCATGTTGAAATACAGAAATAAACACTTTTCCAAAAACAAGCTCTAAATCATGTTGAAATACAGAAATTAACACTTTTCCATAAACAAGCTCTAAATCATGTTTGATGCACTCTGGAAGTTAATTTTTTTTCAGTACTGTTTAATCAGGATGTTAGGAACACTGTGGACAGTTTTCAGCAAGTTGCAACATTGAAATACAGAAATAAACACTTTTCCAAAAACAAGCTCCAAATCATGTTGAAATACAGAAATTAACACTTTTCCATAAACAAGCTCTAAATCATGTTTGATGCACTCTGGAAGTTAATTTTTTTTCAGTACTGTTTAATCAGGATGTTAGGAACACTGTGGACAGTTTTCAGCAAGTTGCAACATTGAAATACAGAAATAAACACTTTTCCAAAAACAAGCTCCAAATCATGTTGAAATACAGAAATAAAACACTTTTCCATAAACAAGCTCTAAATCATGTTTGATGCACTCTGGAAGTTAATTTTTTTTCAGTACTGTTTAATCAGGATGTTAGGAACACTGTGGACAGTTTTCAGCAAGTTGCAACATTGAAATACAGAAATAAACACTTTTCCAAAAACAAGCTCTAAATCATGTTGAAATACAGAAATAAACACTTTTCCAAAAACAAGCTCTAAATCATGTTGAAATACAGAAATTAACACTTTTCCATAAACAAGCTCTAAATCATGTTTGATGCACTCTGGAAGTTAATTTTTTTTCAGTACTGTTTAATCAGGATGTTAGGAACACTGTGGACAGTTTTCAGCAAGTTGCAACATTGAAATACAGAAATAAACACTTTTCCAAATACAAGCTCTAAATCATGTTGAAATACAGAAATTGACACTTTTCCAAAAACAAGCTCCAAATCATGTTGAAATACAGAAATAAACACTTTTCCATAAACAAGCTCTAAATCATGTTTGATGCACTCTGGAAGTTAATTTTTTTTCAGTACTGTTTAATCAGGATGTTAGGAACACTGTGGACAGTTTTCAGCAAGTTGCAACATTGAAATACAGAAATAAACACTTTTCCAAAAACAAGCTCTAAATCATGTTGAAATACAGAAATAAACACTTTTCCAAAAACAAGCTCTAAATCATGTTGAAATACAGAAATTGACACTTTTCCATAAACAAGCTCTAATTCATGTTTGATGCACTCTGGAAGTTAATTTTTTTTCAGTACTGTTTAATCAGGATGTTAGGAACACTGTGGACAGTTTTCAGCAAGTTGCAACATTGAAATACAGAAATAAACACTTTTCCAAAAACAAGCTCTAAATCATCTTGAAAAACAGAAATAAGCACTTTTCAAAAACAAGCTTCAAATCATGTTGAAATACAGAAATTGACACTTTTCCAAAAACAAGCTCCAAATCATGTTGAAATACAGAAATAAACACTTTTCCATAAACAAGCTCTAAATCATGTTTGATGCACTCTGGAAGTTAATTTTTTTTCAGTACTGTTTAATCAGGATGTTAGGAACACTGTGGACAGTTTTCAGCAAGTTGCAACATTGAAATACAGAAATAAACACTTTTCCAAATACAAGCTCTAAATCATGTTGAAATACAGAAATAAACACTTTTCCAAAAACAAGCTCTAAATCATGTTGAAATACAGAAATTAACACTTTTCCATAAACAAGCTCTAAATCATGTTTGATGCACTCTGGAAGTTAATTTTTTTTCAGTACTGTTTAATCAGGATGTTAGGAACACTGTGGACAGTTTTCAGCAAGTTGCAACATTGAAATACAGAAATAAACACTTTTCCAAAAACAAGCTCCAAATCATGTTGAAATACAGAAATAAAACACTTTTCCATAAACAAGCTCTAAATCATGTTTGATGCACTCTGGAAGTTAATTTTTTTTCAGTACTGTTTAATCAGGATGTTAGGAACACTGTGGACAGTTTTCAGCAAGTTGCAACATTGAAATACAGAAATAAACACTTTTCCAAAAACAAGCTCTAAATCATGTTGAAATACAGAAATAAACACTTTTCCAAAAACAAGCTCCAAATCATGTTGAAATACAGAAATAAAAACTTTTCCATAAACAAGCTCTAAATCATGTTTGATGCACTCTGGAAGTTAATTTTTTTTCAGTACTGTTTAATCAGGATGTTAGGAACACTGTGGACAGTTTTCAACAAGTTGCAACATTGAAATACAGAAATAAACACTTTTCCAAAAACAAGCTCTAAATCATGTTGAAATACAGAAATAAACACTTTTCCAAAAACAAGCTCTAAATCATGTTGAAATACAGAAATTGACACTTTTCCATAAACAAGCTCTAATTCATGTTTGATGCACTCTGGAAGTTAATTTTTTTTCAGTACTGTTTAATCAGGATGTTAGGAACACTGTGGACAGTTTTCAGCAAGTTGCAACATTGAAATACAGAAATAAACACTTTTCCAAAAACAAGCTCTAAATCATCTTGAAAAACAGAAATAAGCACTTTTCAAAAACAAGCTTCAAATCATGTTGAAATACAGAAATTGACACTTTTCCAAAAACAAGCTCCAAATCATGTTGAAATACAGAAATTGACACTTTTCCAAAAACAAGCTCCAAATCATGTTGAAATACAGAAATAAACACTTTTCCATAAACAAGCTCTAAATCATGTTTGATGCACTCTGGAAGTTAATTTTTTTTCAGTACTGTTTAATCAGGATGTTAGGAACACTGTGGACAGTTTTCAGCAAGTTGCAACATTGAAATACAGAAATAAACACTTTTCCAAAAACAAGCTCCAAATCATGTTGAAATACAGAAATTAACACTTTTCCATAAACAAGCTCTAAATCATGTTTGATGCACTCTGGAAGTTAATTTTTTTTCAGTACTGTTTAATCAGGATGTTAGGAACACTGTGGACAGTTTTCAGCAAGTTGCAACATTGAAATACAGAAATAAACACTTTTCCAAAAACAAGCTCCAAATCATGTTGAAATACAGAAATAAAACACTTTTCCATAAACAAGCTCTAAATCATGTTTGATGCACTCTGGAAGTTAATTTTTTTTCAGTACTGTTTAATCAGGATGTTAGGAACACTGTGGACAGTTTTCAGCAAGTTGCAACATTGAAATACAGAAATAAACACTTTTCCAAAAACAAGCTCTAAATCATGTTGAAATACAGAAATAAACACTTTTCCAAAAACAAGCTCTAAATCATGTTGAAATACAGAAATTGACACTTTTCCATAAACAAGCTCTAATTCATGTTTGATGCACTCTGGAAGTTAATTTTTTTTCAGTACTGTTTAATCAGGATGTTAGGAACACTGTGGACAGTTTTCAGCAAGTTGCAACATTGAAATACAGAAATAAACACTTTTCCAAAAACAAGCTCTAAATCATCTTGAAAAACAGAAATAAGCACTTTTCAAAAACAAGCTTCAAATCATGTTGAAATACAGAAATTGACACTTTTCCAAAAACAAGCTCCAAATCATGTTGAAATACAGAAATAAACACTTTTCCAAAAACAAGCTCCAAATCATGTTGAAATACAGAAATTAACACTTTTCCATAAACAAGCTCTAAATCATGTTTGATGCACTCTGGAAGTTAATTTTTTTTCAGTACTGTTTAATCAGGATGTTAGGAACACTGTGGACAGTTTTCAGCAAGTTGCAACATTGAAATACAGAAATAAACACTTTTCCAAAAACAAGCTCTAAATCATCTTGAAAAACAGAAATAAGCACTTTTCAAAAACAAGCTTCAAATCATGTTGAAATACAGAAATTGACACTTTTCCAAAAACAAGCTCCAAATCATGTTGAAATACAGAAATAAACACTTTTCCATAAACAAGCTCTAAATCATGTTTGATGCACTCTGGAAGTTAATTTTTTTTCAGTACTGTTTAATCAGGATGTTAGGAACACTGTGGACAGTTTTCAGCAAGTTGCAACATTGAAATACAGAAATAAACACTTTTCCAAAAACAAGCTCTAAATCATCTTGAAAAACAGAAATAAGCACTTTTCAAAAACAAGCTTCAAATCATGTTGAAATACAGAAATTGACACTTTTCCAAAAACAAGCTCCAAATCATGTTGAAATACAGAAATAAACACTTTTCCATAAACAAGCTCTAAATCATGTTTGATGCACTCTGGAAGTTAATTTTTTTTCAGTACTGTTTAATCAGGATGTTAGGAACACTGTGGACAGTTTTCAGCAAGTTGCAACATTGAAATACAGAAATAAACACTTTTCCAAATACAAGCTCTAAATCATGTTGAAATACAGAAATAAACACTTTTCCAAAAACAAGCTCTAAATCATGTTGAAATACAGAAATTAACACTTTTCCATAAACAAGCTCTAAATCATGTTTGATGCACTCTGGAAGTTAATTTTTTTTCAGTACTGTTTAATCAGGATGTTAGGAACACTGTGGACAGTTTTCAGCAAGTTGCAACATTGAAATACAGAAATAAACACTTTTCCAAAAACAAGCTCCAAATCATGTTGAAATACAGAAATAAAACTTTTCCATAAACAAGCTCTAAATCATGTTTGATGCACTCTGGAAGTTAATTTTTTTTCAGTACTGTTTAATCAGGATGTTAGGAACACTGTGGACAGTTTTCAGCAAGTTGCAACATTGAAATACAGAAATAAACACTTTTCCAAAAACAAGCTCTAAATCATGTTGAAATACAGAAATAAACACTTTTCCAAAAACAAGCTCTAAATCATGTTGAAATACAGAAATTGACACTTTTCCATAAACAAGCTCTAATTCATGTTTGATGCACTCTGGAAGTTAATTTTTTTTCAGTACTGTTTAATCAGGATGTTAGGAACACTGTGGACAGTTTTCAGCAAGTTGCAACATTGAAATACAGAAATAAACACTTTTCCAAAAACAAGCTCTAAATCATCTTGAAAAACAGAAATAAGCACTTTTCAAAAACAAGCTTCAAATCATGTTGAAATACAGAAATTGACACTTTTCCAAAAACAAGCTCCAAATCATGTTGAAATACAGAAATAAACACTTTTCCAAAAACAAGCTCCAAATCATGTTGAAATACAGAAATAAACACTTTTCCATAAACAAGCTCTAAATCATGTTTGATGCACTCTGGAAGTTAATTTTTTTTCAGTACTGTTTAATCAGGATGTTAGGAACACTGTGGACAGTTTTCAGCAAGTTGCAACATTGAAATACAGAAATAAACACTTTTCCAAAAACAAGCTCTAAATCATGTTGAAATACAGAAATAAACACTTTTCCAAAAACAAGCTCTAAATCATGTTGAAATACAGAAATTGACACTTTTCCATAAACAAGCTCTAATTCATGTTTGATGCACTCTGGAAGTTAATTTTTTTTCAGTACTGTTTAATCAGGATGTTAGGAACACTGTGGACAGTTTTCAGCAAGTTGCAACATTGAAATACAGAAATAAACACTTTTCCAAAAACAAGCTCTAAATCATCTTGAAAAACAGAAATAAGCACTTTTCAAAAACAAGCTTCAAATCATGTTGAAATACAGAAATTGACACTTTTCCAAAAACAAGCTCCAAATCATGTTGAAATACAGAAATAAACACTTTTCCATAAACAAGCTCTAAATCATGTTTGATGCACTCTGGAAGTTAATTTTTTTTCAGTACTGTTTAATCAGGATGTTAGGAACACTGTGGACAGTTTTCAGCAAGTTGCAACATTGAAATACAGAAATAAACACTTTTCCAAATACAAGCTCTAAATCATGTTGAAATACAGAAATAAACACTTTTCCAAAAACAAGCTCTAAATCATGTTGAAATACAGAAATTAACACTTTTCCATAAACAAGCTCTAAATCATGTTTGATGCACTCTGGAAGTTAATTTTTTTTCAGTACTGTTTAATCAGGATGTTAGGAACACTGTGGACAGTTTTCAGCAAGTTGCAACATTGAAATACAGAAATAAACACTTTTCCAAAAACAAGCTCTAAATCATCTTGAAAAACAGAAATAAGCACTTTTCAAAAACAAGCTTCAAATCATGTTGAAATACAGAAATTGACACTTTTCCAAAAACAAGCTCCAAATCATGTTGAAATACAGAAATAAACACTTTTCCAAAAACAAGCTCTAAATCATGTTGAAATACAGAAATTGACACTTTTCCATAAACAAGCTCTAATTCATGTTTGATGCACTCTGGAAGTTAATTTTTTTTCAGTACTGTTTAATCAGGATGTTAGGAACACTGTGGACAGTTTTCAGCAAGTTGCAACATTGAAATACAGAAATAAACACTTTTCCAAAAACAAGCTCTAAATCATCTTGAAAAACAGAAATAAGCACTTTTCAAAAACAAGCTTCAAATCATGTTGAAATACAGAAATTGACACTTTTCCAAAAACAAGCTCCAAATCATGTTGAAATACAGAAATTGACACTTTTCCAAAAACAAGCTCCAAATCATGTTGAAATACAGAAATAAACACTTTTCCATAAACAAGCTCTAAATCATGTTTGATGCACTCTGGAAGTTAATTTTTTTTCAGTACTGTTTAATCAGGATGTTAGGAACACTGTGGACAGTTTTCAGCAAGTTGCAACATTGAAATACAGAAATAAACACTTTTCCAAATACAAGCTCTAAATCATGTTGAAATACAGAAATAAACACTTTTCCAAAAACAAGCTCTAAATCATGTTGAAATACAGAAATTAACACTTTTCCATAAACAAGCTCTAAATCATGTTTGATGCACTCTGGAAGTTAATTTTTTTTCAGTACTGTTTAATCAGGATGTTAGGAACACTGTGGACAGTTTTCAGCAAGTTGCAACATTGAAATACAGAAATAAACACTTTTCCAAAAACAAGCTCCAAATCATGTTGAAATACAGAAATTAACACTTTTCCATAAACAAGCTCTAAATCATGTTTGATGCACTCTGGAAGTTAATTTTTTTTCAGTACTGTTTAATCAGGATGTTAGGAACACTGTGGACAGTTTTCAGCAAGTTGCAACATTGAAATACAGAAATAAACACTTTTCCAAAAACAAGCTCCAAATCATGTTGAAATACAGAAATAAAACACTTTTCCATAAACAAGCTCTAAATCATGTTTGATGCACTCTGGAAGTTAATTTTTTTTCAGTACTGTTTAATCAGGATGTTAGGAACACTGTGGACAGTTTTCAGCAAGTTGCAACATTGAAATACAGAAATAAACACTTTTCCAAAAACAAGCTCTAAATCATGTTGAAATACAGAAATAAACACTTTTCCAAAAACAAGCTCTAAATCATGTTGAAATACAGAAATTGACACTTTTCCATAAACAAGCTCTAATTCATGTTTGATGCACTCTGGAAGTTAATTTTTTTTCAGTACTGTTTAATCAGGATGTTAGGAACACTGTGGACAGTTTTCAGCAAGTTGCAACATTGAAATACAGAAATAAACACTTTTCCAAAAACAAGCTCTAAATCATCTTGAAAAACAGAAATAAGCACTTTTCAAAAACAAGCTTCAAATCATGTTGAAATACAGAAATTGACACTTTTCCAAAAACAAGCTCCAAATCATGTTGAAATACAGAAATAAACACTTTTCCAAAAACAAGCTCTAAATCATGTTGAAATACAGAAATAAAAACTTTTCCATAAACAAGCTCTAAATCATGTTTGATGCACTCTGGAAGTTAATTTTTTTTCAGTACTGTTTAATCAGGATGTTAGGAACACTGTGGACAGTTTTCAGCAAGTTGCAACATTGAAATACAGAAATAAACACTTTTCCAAAAACAAGCTCTAAATCATGTTGAAATACAGAAATAAACACTTTTCCAAAAACAAGCTCTAAATCATGTTGAAATACAGAAATTGACACTTTTCCATAAACAAGCTCTAATTCATGTTTGATGCACTCTGGAAGTTAATTTTTTTTCAGTACTGTTTAATCAGGATGTTAGGAACACTGTGGACAGTTTTCAGCAAGTTGCAACATTGAAATACAGAAATAAACACTTTTCCAAAAACAAGCTCTAAATCATCTTGAAAAACAGAAATAAGCACTTTTCAAAAACAAGCTTCAAATCATGTTGAAATACAGAAATTGACACTTTTCCAAAAACAAGCTCCAAATCATGTTGAAATACAGAAATTGACACTTTTCCAAAAACAAGCTCTAAATCATGTTGAAATACAGAAATAAACACTTTTCCATAAACAAGCTCTAAATCATGTTTGATGCACTCTGGAAGTTAATTTTTTTTCAGTACTGTTTAATCAGGATGTTAGGAACACTGTGGACAGTTTTCAGCAAGTTGCAACATTGAAATACAGAAATAAACACTTTTCCAAAAACAAGCTCCAAATCATGTTGAAATACAGAAATTAACACTTTTCCATAAACAAGCTCTAAATCATGTTTGATGCACTCTGGAAGTTAATTTTTTTTCAGTACTGTTTAATCAGGATGTTAGGAACACTGTGGACAGTTTTCAGCAAGTTGCAACATTGAAATACAGAAATAAACACTTTTCCAAAAACAAGCTCCAAATCATGTTGAAATACAGAAATAAAACACTTTTCCATAAACAAGCTCTAAATCATGTTTGATGCACTCTGGAAGTTAATTTTTTTTCAGTACTGTTTAATCAGGATGTTAGGAACACTGTGGACAGTTTTCAGCAAGTTGCAACATTGAAATACAGAAATAAACACTTTTCCAAAAACAAGCTCTAAATCATGTTGAAATACAGAAATAAACACTTTTCCAAAAACAAGCTCTAAATCATGTTGAAATACAGAAATTGACACTTTTCCATAAACAAGCTCTAATTCATGTTTGATGCACTCTGGAAGTTAATTTTTTTTCAGTACTGTTTAATCAGGATGTTAGGAACACTGTGGACAGTTTTCAGCAAGTTGCAACATTGAAATACAGAAATAAACACTTTTCCAAAAACAAGCTCTAAATCATCTTGAAAAACAGAAATAAGCACTTTTCAAAAACAAGCTTCAAATCATGTTGAAATACAGAAATTGACACTTTTCCAAAAACAAGCTCCAAATCATGTTGAAATACAGAAATAAACACTTTTCCAAAAACAAGCTCTAAATCATGTTGAAATACAGAAATTGACACTTTTCCATAAACAAGCTCTAATTCATGTTTGATGCACTCTGGAAGTTAATTTTTTTTCAGTACTGTTTAATCAGGATGTTAGGAACACTGTGGACAGTTTTCAGCAAGTTGCAACATTGAAATACAGAAATAAACACTTTTCCAAAAACAAGCTCTAAATCATCTTGAAAAACAGAAATAAGCACTTTTCAAAAACAAGCTTCAAATCATGTTGAAATACAGAAATTGACACTTTTCCAAAAACAAGCTCCAAATCATGTTGAAATACAGAAATTGACACTTTTCCAAAAACAAGCTCCAAATCATGTTGAAATACAGAAATAAACACTTTTCCATAAACAAGCTCTAAATCATGTTTGATGCACTCTGGAAGTTAATTTTTTTTCAGTACTGTTTAATCAGGATGTTAGGAACACTGTGGACAGTTTTCAGCAAGTTGCAACATTGAAATACAGAAATAAACACTTTTCCAAATACAAGCTCTAAATCATGTTGAAATACAGAAATAAACACTTTTCCAAAAACAAGCTCTAAATCATGTTGAAATACAGAAATTAACACTTTTCCATAAACAAGCTCTAAATCATGTTTGATGCACTCTGGAAGTTAATTTTTTTTCAGTACTGTTTAATCAGGATGTTAGGAACACTGTGGACAGTTTTCAGCAAGTTGCAACATTGAAATACAGAAATAAACACTTTTCCAAAAACAAGCTCCAAATCATGTTGAAATACAGAAATTAACACTTTTCCATAAACAAGCTCTAAATCATGTTTGATGCACTCTGGAAGTTAATTTTTTTTCAGTACTGTTTAATCAGGATGTTAGGAACACTGTGGACAGTTTTCAGCAAGTTGCAACATTGAAATACAGAAATAAACACTTTTCCAAAAACAAGCTCCAAATCATGTTGAAATACAGAAATAAAACCTTTTCCATAAACAAGCTCTAAATCATGTTTGATGCACTCTGGAAGTTAATTTTTTTTCAGTACTGTTTAATCAGGATGTTAGGAACACTGTGGACAGTTTTCAGCAAGTTGCAACATTGAAATACAGAAATAAACACTTTTCCAAAAACAAGCTCTAAATCATGTTGAAATACAGAAATAAACACTTTTCCAAAAACAAGCTCTAAATCATGTTGAAATACAGAAATTGACACTTTTCCATAAACAAGCTCTAATTCATGTTTGATGCACTCTGGAAGTTAATTTTTTTTCAGTACTGTTTAATCAGGATGTTAGGAACACTGTGGACAGTTTTCAGCAAGTTGCAACATTGAAATACAGAAATAAACACTTTTCCAAAAACAAGCTCTAAATCATCTTGAAAAACAGAAATAAGCACTTTTCAAAAACAAGCTTCAAATCATGTTGAAATACAGAAATTGACACTTTTCCAAAAACAAGCTCCAAATCATGTTGAAATACAGAAATAAACACTTTTCCAAAAACAAGCTCCAAATCATGTTGAAATACAGAAATAAAACCTTTTCCATAAACAAGCTCTAAATCATGTTTGATGCACTCTGGAAGTTAATTTTTTTTCAGTACTGTTAAATCAGGATGTTAGGAACACTGTGGACAGTTTTCAGCAAGTTGCAACATTGAAATACAGAAATAAACACTTTTCCAAAAACAAGCTCTAAATCATGTTGAAATACAGAAATAAACACTTTTCCAAAAACAAGCTCTAAATCATGTTGAAATACAGAAATTGACACTTTTCCATAAACAAGCTCTAATTCATGTTTGATGCACTCTGGAAGTTAATTTTTTTTCAGTACTGTTTAATCAGGATGTTAGGAACACTGTGGACAGTTTTCAGCAAGTTGCAACATTGAAATACAGAAATAAACACTTTTCCAAAAACAAGCTCTAAATCATCTTGAAAAACAGAAATAAGCACTTTTCAAAAACAAGCTTCAAATCATGTTGAAATACAGAAATTGACACTTTTCCAAAAACAAGCTCCAAATCATGTTGAAATACAGAAATAAACACTTTTCCATAAACAAGCTCTAAATCATGTTTGATGCACTCTGGAAGTTAATTTTTTTTCAGTACTGTTTAATCAGGATGTTAGGAACACTGTGGACAGTTTTCAGCAAGTTGCAACATTGAAATACAGAAATAAACACTTTTCCAAATACAAGCTCTAAATCATGTTGAAATACAGAAATAAACACTTTTCCAAAAACAAGCTCTAAATCATGTTGAAATACAGAAATTAACACTTTTCCATAAACAAGCTCTAAATCATGTTTGATGCACTCTGGAAGTTAATTTTTTTTCAGTACTGTTTAATCAGGATGTTAGGAACACTGTGGACAGTTTTCAGCAAGTTGCAACATTGAAATACAGAAATAAACACTTTTCCAAAAACAAGCTCTAAATCATCTTGAAAAACAGAAATAAGCACTTTTCAAAAACAAGCTTCAAATCATGTTGAAATACAGAAATTGACACTTTTCCAAAAACA
This sequence comes from Salvelinus fontinalis, assembly GCF_029448725.1. Taxonomy (NCBI): domain Eukaryota; kingdom Metazoa; phylum Chordata; class Actinopteri; order Salmoniformes; family Salmonidae; genus Salvelinus; species Salvelinus fontinalis. The sequence goes on from NW_026600957.1 coordinate 27,653, forward strand.
AGCTCCAAATCATGTTGAAATACAGAAATAAACACTTTTCCAAAAACAAGCTCTAAATCATGTTGAAATACAGAAATTGACACTTTTCCATAAACAAGCTCTAAATCATGTTTGATGCACTCTGGAAGTTAATTTTTTTTCAGTACTGTTTAATCAGGATGTTAGGAACACTGTGGACAGTTTTCAGCAAGTTGCAACATTGAAATACAGAAATAAACACTTTTCCAAAAACAAGCTCTAAATCATGTTGAAATACAGAAATGAACACTTTTCCAAAAACAAGCTCTAAATCATGTTGAAATACAGAAATTGACACTTTTCCAAAAACAAGCTCCAAATCATGTTGAAATACAGAAATAAACACTTTTCCATAAACAAGCTCTAAATCATGTTTGATGCACTCTGGAAGTTAATTTTTTTTCAGTACTGTTTAATCAGGATGTTAGGAACACTGTGGACAGTTTTCAGCAAGTTGCAACATTGAAATACAGAAATAAACACTTTTCCAAATACAAGCTCTAAATCATGTTGAAATACAGAAATAAACACTTTTCCAAAAACAAGCTCTAAATCATGTTGAAATACAGAAATTAACACTTTTCCATAAACAAGCTCTAAATCATGTTTGATGCACTCTGGAAGTTAATTTTTTTTCAGTACTGTTTAATCAGGATGTTAGGAACACTGTGGACAGTTTTCAGCAAGTTGCAACATTGAAATACAGAAATAAACACTTTTCCAAAAACAAGCTCCAAATCATGTTGAAATACAGAAATTAACACTTTTCCATAAACAAGCTCTAAATCATGTTTGATGCACTCTGGAAGTTAATTTTTTTTCAGTACTGTTTAATCAGGATGTTAGGAACACTGTGGACAGTTTTCAGCAAGTTGCAACATTGAAATACAGAAATAAACACTTTTCCAAAAACAAGCTCCAAATCATGTTGAAATACAGAAATAAAACCTTTTCCATAAACAAGCTCTAAATCATGTTTGATGCACTCTGGAAGTTAATTTTTTTTCAGTACTGTTAAATCAGGATGTTAGGAACACTGTGGACAGTTTTCAGCAAGTTGCAACATTGAAATACAGAAATAAACACTTTTCCAAAAACAAGCTCTAAATCATGTTGAAATACAGAAATAAACACTTTTCCAAAAACAAGCTCTAAATCATGTTGAAATACAGAAATTGACACTTTTCCATAAACAAGCTCTAATTCATGTTTGATGCACTCTGGAAGTTAATTTTTTTTCAGTACTGTTTAATCAGGATGTTAGGAACACTGTGGACAGTTTTCAGCAAGTTGCAACATTGAAATACAGAAATAAACACTTTTCCAAAAACAAGCTCTAAATCATCTTGAAAAACAGAAATAAGCACTTTTCAAAAACAAGCTTCAAATCATGTTGAAATACAGAAATTGACACTTTTCCAAAAACAAGCTCCAAATCATGTTGAAATACAGAAATAAACACTTTTCCAAAAACAAGCTCCAAATCATGTTGAAATACAGAAATAAAACCTTTTCCATAAACAAGCTCTAAATCATGTTTGATGCACTCTGGAAGTTAATTTTTTTTCAGTACTGTTTAATCAGGATGTTAGGAACACTGTGGACAGTTTTCAGCAAGTTGCAACATTGAAATACAGAAATAAACACTTTTCCAAAAACAAGCTCTAAATCATGTTGAAATACAGAAATAAGCACTTTTCCAAAAACAAGCTCTAAATCATGTTGAAATACAGAAATTGACACTTTTCCAAAAACAAGCTCCAAATCATGTTGAAATACAGAAATAAACACTTTTCCAAAAACAAGCTCTAAATCATGTTGAAATACAGAAATTGACACTTTTCCAAAAACAAGCTCCAAATCATGTTGAAATACAGAAATTAACACTTTTCCATAAACAAGCTCTAAATCATGTTTGATGCACTCTGGAAGTTAATTTTTTTTCAGTACTGTTTAATCAGGATGTTAGGAACACTGTGGACAGTTTTCAGCAAGTTGCAACATTGAAATACAGAAATAAACACTTTTCCAAAAACAAGCTCCAAATCATGTTGAAATACAGAAATAAAACCTTTTCCATAAACAAGCTCTAAATCATGTTTGATGCACTCTGGAAGTTAATTTTTTTTCAGTACTGTTAAATCAGGATGTTAGGAACACTGTGGACAGTTTTCAGCAAGTTGCAACATTGAAATACAGAAATAAACACTTTTCCAAAAACAAGCTCTAAATCATGTTGAAATACAGAAATAAACACTTTTCCAAAAACAAGCTCTAAATCATGTTGAAATACAGAAATTGACACTTTTCCATAAACAAGCTCTAATTCATGTTTGATGCACTCTGGAAGTTAATTTTTTTTCAGTACTGTTTAATCAGGATGTTAGGAACACTGTGGACAGTTTTCAGCAAGTTGCAACATTGAAATACAGAAATAAACACTTTTCCAAAAACAAGCTCTAAATCATCTTGAAAAACAGAAGTAAGCGCTTTTCAAAAACAAGCTTCAAATCATGTTGAAATACAGAAATTGACACTTTTCCAAAAACAAGCTCCAAATCATGTTGAAATACAGAAATAAACACTTTTCCAAAAACAAGCTCCAAATCATGTTGAAATACAGAAATAAAACCTTTTCCATAAACAAGCTCTAAATCATGTTTGATGCACTCTGGAAGTTAATTTTTTTTCAGTACTGTTTAATCAGGATGTTAGGAACACTGTGGACAGTTTTCAGCAAGTTGCAACATTGAAATACAGAAATAAACACTTTTCCAAAAACAAGCTCTAAATCATGTTGAAATACAGAAATAAACACTTTTCCAAAAACAAGCTCTAAATCATGTTGAAATACAGAAATTGACACTTTTCCATAAACAAGCTCTAATTCATGTTTGATGCACTCTGGAAGTTAATTTTTTTTCAGTACTGTTTAATCAGGATGTTAGGAACACTGTGGACAGTTTTCAGCAAGTTGCAACATTGAAATACAGAAATAAACACTTTTCCAAAAACAAGCTCTAAATCATCTTGAAAAACAGAAATAAGCACTTTTCAAAAACAAGCTTCAAATCATGTTGAAATACAGAAATTGACACTTTTCCAAAAACAAGCTCCAAATCATGTTGAAATACAGAAATAAACACTTTTCCATAAACAAGCTCTAAATCATGTTTGATGCACTCTGGAAGTTAATTTTTTTTCAGTACTGTTTAATCAGGATGTTAGGAACACTGTGGACAGTTTTCAGCAAGTTGCAACATTGAAATACAGAAATAAACACTTTTCCAAATACAAGCTCTAAATCATGTTGAAATACAGAAATAAACACTTTTCCAAAAACAAGCTCTAAATCATGTTGAAATACAGAAATTAACACTTTTCCATAAACAAGCTCTAAATCATGTTTGATGCACTCTGGAAGTTAATTTTTTTTCAGTACTGTTTAATCAGGATGTTAGGAACACTGTGGACAGTTTTCAGCAAGTTGCAACATTGAAATACAGAAATAAACACTTTTCCAAAAACAAGCTCCAAATCATGTTGAAATACAGAAATTAACACTTTTCCATAAACAAGCTCTAAATCATGTTTGATGCACTCTGGAAGTTAATTTTTTTTCAGTACTGTTTAATCAGGATGTTAGGAACACTGTGGACAGTTTTCAGCAAGTTGCAACATTGAAATACAGAAATAAACACTTTTCCAAAAACAAGCTCCAAATCATGTTGAAATACAGAAATAAAACACTTTTCCATAAACAAGCTCTAAATCATGTTTGATGCACTCTGGAAGTTAATTTTTTTTCAGTACTGTTTAATCAGGATGTTAGGAACACTGTGGACAGTTTTCAGCAAGTTGCAACATTGAAATACAGAAATAAACACTTTTCCAAAAACAAGCTCTAAATCATGTTGAAATACAGAAATAAACACTTTTCCAAAAACAAGCTCTAAATCATGTTGAAATACAGAAATTGACACTTTTCCATAAACAAGCTCTAATTCATGTTTGATGCACTCTGGAAGTTAATTTTTTTTCAGTACTGTTTAATCAGGATGTTAGGAACACTGTGGACAGTTTTCAGCAAGTTGCAACATTGAAATACAGAAATAAACACTTTTCCAAAAACAAGCTCTAAATCATCTTGAAAAACAGAAATAAGCACTTTTCAAAAACAAGCTTCAAATCATGTTGAAATACAGAAATTGACACTTTTCCAAAAACAAGCTCCAAATCATGTTGAAATACAGAAATTGACACTTTTCCAAAAACAAGCTCCAAATCATGTTGAAATACAGAAATAAACACTTTTCCATAAACAAGCTCTAAATCATGTTTGATGCACTCTGGAAGTTAATTTTTTTTCAGTACTGTTTAATCAGGATGTTAGGAACACTGTGGACAGTTTTCAGCAAGTTGCAACATTGAAATACAGAAATAAACACTTTTCCAAAAACAAGCTCCAAATCATGTTGAAATACAGAAATAAAACCTTTTCCATAAACAAGCTCTAAATCATGTTTGATGCACTCTGGAAGTTAATTTTTTTTCAGTACTGTTTAATCAGGATGTTAGGAACACTGTGGACAGTTTTCAGCAAGTTGCAACATTGAAATACAGAAATAAACACTTTTCCAAAAACAAGCTCTAAATCATGTTGAAATACAGAAATAAACACTTTTCCAAAAACAAGCTCTAAATCATGTTGAAATACAGAAATTAACACTTTTCCATAAACAAGCTCTAAATCATGTTTGATGCACTCTGGAAGTTAATTTTTTTTCAGTACTGTTTAATCAGGATGTTAGGAACACTGTGGACAGTTTTCAGCAAGTTGCAACATTGAAATACAGAAATAAACACTTTTCCAAAAACAAGCTCTAAATCATCTTGAAAAACAGAAATAAGCACTTTTCAAAAACAAGCTTCAAATCATGTTGAAATACAGAAATTGACACTTTTCCAAAAACAAGCTCCAAATCATGTTGAAATACAGAAATAAACACTTTTCCAAAAACAAGCTCCAAATCATGTTGAAATACAGAAATAAAACCTTTTCCATAAACAAGCTCTAAATCATGTTTGATGCACTCTGGAAGTTAATTTTTTTTCAGTACTGTTTAATCAGGATGTTAGGAACACTGTGGACAGTTTTCAGCAAGTTGCAACATTGAAATACAGAAATAAACACTTTTCCAAAAACAAGCTCTAAATCATGTTGAAATACAGAAATAAGCACTTTTCAAAAACAAGCTTCAAATCATGTTGAAATACAGAAATTGACACTTTTCCAAAAACAAGCTCCAAATCATGTTGAAATACAGAAATAAACACTTTTCCAAAAACAAGCTCTAAATCATGTTGAAATACAGAAATTGACACTTTTCCATAAACAAGCTCTAATTCATGTTTGATGCACTCTGGAAGTTAATTTTTTTTCAGTACTGTTTAATCAGGATGTTAGGAACACTGTGGACAGTTTTCAGCAAGTTGCAACATTGAAATACAGAAATAAACACTTTTCCAAAAACAAGCTCTAAATCATCTTGAAAAACAGAAATAAGCACTTTTCAAAAACAAGCTTCAAATCATGTTGAAATACAGAAATTGACACTTTTCCAAAAACAAGCTCCAAATCATGTTGAAATACAGAAATTGACACTTTTCCAAAAACAAGCTCCAAATCATGTTGAAATACAGAAATAAACACTTTTCCATAAACAAGCTCTAAATCATGTTTGATGCACTCTGGAAGTTAATTTTTTTTCAGTACTGTTTAATCAGGATGTTAGGAACACTGTGGACAGTTTTCAGCAAGTTGCAACATTGAAATACAGAAATAAACACTTTTCCAAAAACAAGCTCTAAATCATGTTGAAATACAGAAATAAACACTTTTCCAAAAACAAGCTCTAAATCATGTTGAAATACAGAAATTAACACTTTTCCATAAACAAGCTCTAAATCATGTTTGATGCACTCTGGAAGTTAATTTTTTTTCAGTACTGTTTAATCAGGATGTTAGGAACACTGTGGACAGTTTTCAGCAAGTTGCAACATTGAAATACAGAAATAAACACTTTTCCAAAAACAAGCTCCAAATCATGTTGAAATACAGAAATTAACACTTTTCCATAAACAAGCTCTAAATCATGTTTGATGCACTCTGGAAGTTAATTTTTTTTCAGTACTGTTTAATCAGGATGTTAGGAACACTGTGGACAGTTTTCAGCAAGTTGCAACATTGAAATACAGAAATAAACACTTTTCCAAAAACAAGCTCCAAATCATGTTGAAATACAGAAATAAACACTTTTCCATAAACAAGCTCTAAATCATGTTTGATGCACTCTGGAAGTTAATTTTTTTTCAGTACTGTTTAATCAGGATGTTAGGAACACTGTGGACAGTTTTCAGCAAGTTGCAACATTGAAATACAGAAATAAACACTTTTCCAAAAACAAGCTCTAAATCATGTTGAAATACAGAAATAAACACTTTTCCAAAAACAAGCTCTAAATCATGTTGAAATACAGAAATTAACACTTTTCCATAAACAAGCTCTAAATCATGTTTGATGCACTCTGGAAGTTAATTTTTTTTCAGTACTGTTTAATCAGGATGTTAGGAACACTGTGGACAGTTTTCAGCAAGTTGCAACATTGAAATACAGAAATAAACACTTTTCCAAAAACAAGCTCTAAGTCATCTTGAAAAACAGAAGTAAGCGCTTTTCAAAAACAAGCTTCAAATCATGTTGAAATACAGAAATTGACACTTTTCCAAAAACAAGCTCCAAATCATGTTGAAATACAGAAATAAACACTTTTCCAAAAACAAGCTCCAAATCATGTTGAAATACAGAAATAAACACTTTTCCATAAACAAGCTCTAAATCATGTTTGATGCACTCTGGAAGTTAATTTTTTTTCAGTACTGTTTAATCAGGATGTTAGGAACACTGTGGACAGTTTTCAGCAAGTTGCAACATTGAAATACAGAAATAAACACTTTTCCAAAAACAAGCTCTAAATCATGTTGAAATACAGAAATAAACACTTTTCCAAAAACAAGCTCTAAATCATGTTGAAATACAGAAATTGACACTTTTCCATAAACAAGCTCTAAATCATGTTTGATGCACTCTGGAAGTTAATTTTTTTTCAGTACTGTTTAATCAGGATGTTAGGAACACTGTGGACAGTTTTCAGCAAGTTGCAACATTGAAATACAGAAATAAACACTTTTCCAAAAACAAGCTCTAAATCATCTTGAAAAACAGAAATAAGCACTTTTCAAAAACAAGCTTCAAATCATGTTGAAATACAGAAATTGACACTTTTCCAAAAACAAGCTCCAAATCATGTTGAAATACAGAAATAAACACTTTTCCATAAACAAGCTCTAAATCATGTTTGATGCACTCTGGAAGTTAATTTTTTTTCAGTACTGTTTAATCAGGATGTTAGGAACACTGTGGACAGTTTTCAGCAAGTTGCAACATTGAAATACAGAAATAAACACTTTTCCAAAAACAAGCTCTAAATCATGTTGAAATACAGAAATAAACACTTTTCCAAAAACAAGCTCTAAATCATGTTGAAATACAGAAATTAACACTTTTCCATAAACAAGCTCTAAATCATGTTTGATGCACTCTGGAAGTTAATTTTTTTTCAGTACTGTTTAATCAGGATGTTAGGAACACTGTGGACAGTTTTCAGCAAGTTGCAACATTGAAATACAGAAATAAACACTTTTCCAAAAACAAGCTCCAAATCATGTTGAAATACAGAAATAAACACTTTTCCATAAACAAGCTCTAAATCATGTTTGATGCACTCTGGAAGTTAATTTTTTTTCAGTACTGTTTAATCAGGATGTTAGGAACACTGTGGACAGTTTTCAGCAAGTTGCAACATTGAAATACAGAAATAAACACTTTTCCAAAAACAAGCTCCAAATCATGTTGAAATACAGAAATAAAACCTTTTCCATAAACAAGCTCTAAATCATGTTTGATGCACTCTGGAAGTTAATTTTTTTTCAGTACTGTTAAATCAGGATGTTAGGAACACTGTGGACAGTTTTCAGCAAGTTGCAACATTGAAATACAGAAATAAACACTTTTCCAAAAACAAGCTCCAAATCATGTTGAAATACAGAAATTGACACTTTTCCATAAACAAGCTCTAATTCATGTTTGATGCACTCTGGAAGTTAATTTTTTTTCAGTACTGTTTAATCAGGATGTTAGGAACACTGTGGACAGTTTTCAGCAAGTTGCAACATTGAAATACAGAAATAAACACTTTTCCAAAAACAAGCTCTAAATCATCTTGAAAAACAGAAATAAGCACTTTTCAAAAACAAGCTTCAAATCATGTTGAAATACAGAAATTGACACTTTTCCAAAAACAAGCTCCAAATCATGTTGAAATACAGAAATAAACACTTTTCCATAAACAAGCTCTAAATCATGTTTGATGCACTCTGGAAGTTAATTTTTTTTCAGTACTGTTTAATCAGGATGTTAGGAACACTGTGGACAGTTTTCAGCAAGTTGCAACATTGAAATACAGAAATAAACACTTTTCCAAAAACAAGCTCTAAATCATGTTGAAATACAGAAATAAACACTTTTCCAAAAACAAGCTCTAAATCATGTTGAAATACAGAAATTAACACTTTTCCATAAACAAGCTCTAAATCATGTTTGATGCACTCTGGAAGTTAATTTTTTTTCAGTACTGTTTAATCAGGATGTTAGGAACACTGTGGACAGTTTTCAGCAAGTTGCAACATTGAAATACAGAAATAAACACTTTTCCAAAAACAAGCTCCAAATCATGTTGAAATACAGAAATAAAAACTTTTCCATAAACAAGCTCTAAATCATGTTTGATGCACTCTGGAAGTTAATTTTTTTTCAGTACTGTTTAATCAGGATGTTAGGAACACTGTGGACAGTTTTCAGCAAGTTGCAACATTGAAATACAGAAATAAACACTTTTCCAAAAACAAGCTCCAAATCATGTTGAAATACAGAAATAAAACCTTTTCCATAAACAAGCTCTAAATCATGTTTGATGCACTCTGGAAGTTAATTTTTTTTCAGTACTGTTTAATCAGGATGTTAGGAACACTGTGGACAGTTTTCAGCAAGTTGCAACATTGAAATACAGAAATAAACACTTTTCCAAAAACAAGCTCTAAATCATGTTGAAATACAGAAATAAACACTTTTCCAAAAACAAGCTCTAAATCATGTTGAAATACAGAAATTGACACTTTTCCATAAACAAGCTCTAATTCATGTTTGATGCACTCTGGAAGTTAATTTTTTTTCAGTACTGTTTAATCAGGATGTTAGGAACACTGTGGACAGTTTTCAGCAAGTTGCAACATTGAAATACAGAAATAAACACTTTTCCAAAAACAAGCTCTAAATCATCTTGAAAAACAGAAGTAAGCACTTTTCAAAAACAAGCTTCAAATCATGTTGAAATACAGAAATTGACACTTTTCCAAAAACAAGCTCCAAATCATGTTGAAATACAGAAATAAACACTTTTCCAAAAACAAGCTCCAAATCATGTTGAAATACAGAAATAAACACTTTTCCATAAACAAGCTCTAAATCATGTTTGATGCACTCTGGAAGTTAATTTTTTTTCAGTACTGTTTAATCAGGATGTTAGGAACACTGTGGACAGTTTTCAGCAAGTTGCAACATTGAAATACAGAAATAAACACTTTTCCAAAAACAAGCTCTAAATCATGTTGAAATACAGAAATAAACACTTTTCCAAAAACAAGCTCTAAATCATGTTGAAATACAGAAATTAACACTTTTCCATAAACAAGCTCTAAATCATGTTTGATGCACTCTGGAAGTTAATTTTTTTTCAGTACTGTTTAATCAGGATGTTAGGAACACTGTGGACAGTTTTCAGCAAGTTGCAACATTGAAATACAGAAATAAACACTTTTCCAAAAACAAGCTCTAAATCATCTTGAAAAACAGAAATAAGCACTTTTCAAAAACAAGCTTCAAATCATGTTGAAATACAGAAATTGACACTTTTCCAAAAACAAGCTCCAAATCATGTTGAAATACAGAAATAAACACTTTTCCATAAACAAGCTCTAAATCATGTTTGATGCACTCTGGAAGTTAATTTTTTTTCAGTACTGTTTAATCAGGATGTTAGGAACACTGTGGACAGTTTTCAGCAAGTTGCAACATTGAAATACAGAAATAAACACTTTTCCAAAAACAAGCTCTAAATCATGTTGAAATACAGAAATAAACACTTTTCCAAAAACAAGCTCCAAATCATGTTGAAATACAGAAATTAACACTTTTCCATAAACAAGCTCTAAATCATGTTTGATGCACTCTGGAAGTTAATTTTTTTTCAGTACTGTTTAATCAGGATGTTAGGAACACTGTGGACAGTTTTCAGCAAGTTGCAACATTGAAATACAGAAATAAACACTTTTCCAAAAACAAGCTCCAAATCATGTTGAAATACAGAAATTAACACTTTTCCATAAACAAGCTCTAAATCATGTTTGATGCACTCTGGAAGTTAATTTTTTTTCAGTACTGTTTAATCAGGATGTTAGGAACACTGTGGACAGTTTTCAGCAAGTTGCAACATTGAAATACAGAAATAAACACTTTTCCAAAAACAAGCTCCAAATCATGTTGAAATACAGAAATAAAACCTTTTCCATAAACAAGCTCTAAATCATGTTTGATGCACTCTGGAAGTTAATTTTTTTTCAGTACTGTTTAATCAGGATGTTAGGAACACTGTGGACAGTTTTCAGCAAGTTGCAACATTGAAATACAGAAATAAACACTTTTCCAAAAACAAGCTCTAAATCATGTTGAAATACAGAAATAAACACTTTTCCAAAAACAAGCTCTAAATCATGTTGAAATACAGAAATTGACACTTTTCCATAAACAAGCTCTAATTCATGTTTGATGCACTCTGGAAGTTAATTTTTTTTCAGTACTGTTTAATCAGGATGTTAGGAACACTGTGGACAGTTTTCAGCAAGTTGCAACATTGAAATACAGAAATAAACACTTTTCCAAAAACAAGCTCTAAATCATCTTGAAAAACAGAAATAAGCACTTTTCAAAAACAAGCTTCAAATCATGTTGAAATACAGAAATTGACACTTTTCCAAAAACAAGCTCCAAATCATGTTGAAATACAGAAATAAACACTTTTCCATAAACAAGCTCTAAATCATGTTTGATGCACTCTGGAAGTTAATTTTTTTTCAGTACTGTTTAATCAGGATGTTAGGAACACTGTGGACAGTTTTCAGCAAGTTGCAACATTGAAATACAGAAATAAACACTTTTCCAAAAACAAGCTCTAAATCATGTTGAAATACAGAAATAAACACTTTTCCAAAAACAAGCTCTAAATCATGTTGAAATACAGAAATAAACACTTTTCCATAAACAAGCTCTAAATCATGTTTGATGCACTCTGGAAGTTATTTTTTTTTCAGTACTGTTTAATCAGGATGTTAGGAACACTGTGGACAGTTTTCAGCAAGTTGCAACATTGAAATACAGAAATAAACACTTTTCCAAAAACAAGCTCCAAATCATGTTGAAATACAGAAATAAACACTTTTCCATAAACAAGCTCTAAATCATGTTTGATGCACTCTGGAAGTTAATTTTTTTTCAGTACTGTTTAATCAGGATGTTAGGAACACTGTGGACAGTTTTCAGCAAGTTGCAACATTGAAATACAGAAATAAACACTTTTCCAAAAACAAGCTCCAAATCATGTTGAAATACAGAAATAAAACCTTTTCCATAAACAAGCTCTAAATCATGTTTGATGCACTCTGGAAGTTAATTTTTTTTCAGTACTGTTAAATCAGGATGTTAGGAACACTGTGGACAGTTTTCAGCAAGTTGCAACATTGAAATACAGAAATAAACACTTTTCCAAAAACAAGCTCTAAATCATGTTGAAATACAGAAATAAACACTTTTCCAAAAACAAGCTCTAAATCATGTTGAAATACAGAAATTGACACTTTTCCATAAACAAGCTCTAATTCATGTTTGATGCACTCTGGAAGTTAATTTTTTTTCAGTACTGTTTAATCAGGATGTTAGGAACACTGTGGACAGTTTTCAGCAAGTTGCAACATTGAAATACAGAAATAAACACTTTTCCAAAAACAAGCTCTAAATCATCTTGAAAAACAGAAATAAGCACTTTTCAAAAACAAGCTTCAAATCATGTTGAAATACAGAAATTGACACTTTTCCAAAAACAAGCTCCAAATCATGTTGAAATACAGAAATAAACACTTTTCCAAAAACAAGCTCCAAATCATGTTGAAATACAGAAATAAAACACTTTTCCATAAACAAGCTCTAAATCATGTTTGATGCACTCTGGAAGTTAATTTTTTTTCAGTACTGTTTAATCAGGATGTTAGGAACACTGTGGACAGTTTTCAGCAAGTTGCAACATTGAAATACAGAAATAAACACTTTTCCAAATACAAGCTCTAAATCATGTTGAAATACAGAAATAAACACTTTTCCAAAAACAAGCTCTAAATCATGTTGAAATACAGAAATTAACACTTTTCCATAAACAAGCTCTAAATCATGTTTGATGCACTCTGGAAGTTAATTTTTTTTCAGTACTGTTTAATCAGGATGTTAGGAACACTGTGGACAGTTTTCAGCAAGTTGCAACATTGAAATACAGAAATAAACACTTTTCCAAAAACAAGCTCCAAATCATGTTGAAATACAGAAATTGACACTTTTCCAAAAACAAGCTCCAAATCATGTTGAAATACAGAAATAAACACTTTTCCATAAACAAGCTCTAAATCATGTTTGATGCACTCTGGAAGTTAATTTTTTTTCAGTACTGTTTAATCAGGATGTTAGGAACACTGTGGACAGTTTTCAGCAAGTTGCAACATTGAAATACAGAAATAAACACTTTTCCAAATACAAGCTCTAAATCATGTTGAAATACAGAAATAAACACTTTTCCAAAAACAAGCTCTAAATCATGTTGAAATACAGAAATTAACACTTTTCCATAAACAAGCTCTAAATCATGTTTGATGCACTCTGGAAGTTAATTTTTTTTCAGTACTGTTTAATCAGGATGTTAGGAACACTGTGGACAGTTTTCAGCAAGTTGCAACATTGAAATACAGAAATAAACACTTTTCCAAAAACAAGCTCTAAATCATGTTGAAATACAGAAATAAGCACTTTTCAAAAACAAGCTTCAAATCATGTTGAAATACAGAAATTGACACTTTTCCAAAAACAAGCTCCAAATCATGTTGAAATACAGAAATAAACACTTTTCCAAAAACAAGCTCTAAATCATGTTGAAATACAGAAATTGACACTTTTCCATAAACAAGCTCTAATTCATGTTTGATGCACTCTGGAAGTTAATTTTTTTTCAGTACTGTTTAATCAGGATGTTAGGAACACTGTGGACAGTTTTCAGCAAGTTGCAACATTGAAATACAGAAATAAACACTTTTCCAAAAACAAGCTCTAAATCATCTTGAAAAACAGAAATAAGCACTTTTCAAAAACAAGCTTCAAATCATGTTGAAATACAGAAATTGACACTTTTCCAAAAACAAGCTCCAAATCATGTTGAAATACAGAAATTGACACTTTTCCAATAACAAGCTCCAAATCATGTTGAAATACAGAAATAAACACTTTTCCATAAACAAGCTCTAAATCATGTTTGATGCACTCTGGAAGTTAATTTTTTTTCAGTACTGTTTAATCAGGATGTTAGGAACACTGTGGACAGTTTTCAGCAAGTTGCAACATTGAAATACAGAAATAAACACTTTTCCAAATACAAGCTCTAAATCATGTTGAAATACAGAAATAAACACTTTTCCAAAAACAAGCTCTAAATCATGTTGAAATACAGAAATTAACACTTTTCCATAAACAAGCTCTAAATCATGTTTGATGCACTCTGGAAGTTAATTTTTTTTCAGTACTGTTTAATCAGGATGTTAGGAACACTGTGGACAGTTTTCAGCAAGTTGCAACATTGAAATACAGAAATAAACACTTTTCCAAAAACAAGCTCCAAATCATGTTGAAATACAGAAATTAACACTTTTCCATAAACAAGCTCTAAATCATGTTTGATGCACTCTGGAAGTTAATTTTTTTTCAGTACTGTTTAATCAGGATGTTAGGAACACTGTGGACAGTTTTCAGCAAGTTGCAACATTGAAATACAGAAATAAACACTTTTCCAAAAACAAGCTCCAAATCATGTTGAAATACAGAAATAAAACCTTTTCCATAAACAAGCTCTAAATCATGTTTGATGCACTCTGGAAGTTAATTTTTTTTCAGTACTGTTTAATCAGGATGTTAGGAACACTGTGGACAGTTTTCAGCAAGTTGCAACATTGAAATACAGAAATAAACACTTTTCCAAAAACAAGCTCTAAATCATGTTGAAATACAGAAATAAACACTTTTCCAAAAACAAGCTCTAAATCATGTTGAAATACAGAAATTGACACTTTTCCATAAACAAGCTCTAATTCATGTTTGATGCACTCTGGAAGTTAATTTTTTTTCAGTACTGTTTAATCAGGATGTTAGGAACACTGTGGACAGTTTTCAGCAAGTTGCAACATTGAAATACAGAAATAAACACTTTTCCAAAAACAAGCTCTAAATCATCTTGAAAAACAGAAGTAAGCGCTTTTCAAAAACAAGCTTCAAATCATGTTGAAATACAGAAATTGACACTTTTCCAAAAACAAGCTCCAAATCATGTTGAAATACAGAAATAAACACTTTTCCATAAACAAGCTCTAAATCATGTTTGATGCACTCTGGAAGTTAATTTTTTTTCAGTACTGTTTAATCAGGATGTTAGGAACACTGTGGACAGTTTTCAGCAAGTTGCAACATTGAAATACAGAAATAAACACTTTTCCAAATACAAGCTCTAAATCATGTTGAAATACAGAAATAAACACTTTTCCAAAAACAAGCTCTAAATCATGTTGAAATACAGAAATTAACACTTTTCCATAAACAAGCTCTAAATCATGTTTGATGCACTCTGGAAGTTAATTTTTTTTCAGTACTGTTTAATCAGGATGTTAGGAACACTGTGGACAGTTTTCAGCAAGTTGCAACATTGAAATACAGAAATAAACACTTTTCCAAAAACAAGCTCCAAATCATGTTGAAATACAGAAATTAACACTTTTCCATAAACAAGCTCTAAATCATGTTTGATGCACTCTGGAAGTTAATTTTTTTTCAGTACTGTTTAATCAGGATGTTAGGAACACTGTGGACAGTTTTCAGCAAGTTGCAACATTGAAATACAGAAATAAACACTTTTCCAAAAACAAGCTCCAAATCATGTTGAAATACAGAAATAAAACCTTTTCCATAAACAAGCTCTAAATCATGTTTGATGCACTCTGGAAGTTAATTTTTTTTCAGTACTGTTAAATCAGGATGTTAGGAACACTGTGGACAGTTTTCAGCAAGTTGCAACATTGAAATACAGAAATAAACACTTTTCCAAAAACAAGCTCTAAATCATGTTGAAATACAGAAATAAACACTTTTCCAAAAACAAGCTCTAAATCATGTTGAAATACAGAAATTGACACTTTTCCATAAACAAGCTCTAATTCATGTTTGATGCACTCTGGAAGTTAATTTTTTTTCAGTACTGTTTAATCAGGATGTTAGGAACACTGTGGACAGTTTTCAGCAAGTTGCAACATTGAAATACAGAAATAAACACTTTTCCAAAAACAAGCTCTAAATCATCTTGAAAAACAGAAATAAGCACTTTTCAAAAACAAGCTTCAAATCATGTTGAAATACAGAAATTGACACTTTTCCAAAAACAAGCTCCAAATCATGTTGAAATACAGAAATAAACACTTTTCCATAAACAAGCTCTAAATCATGTTTGATGCACTCTGGAAGTTAATTTTTTTTCAGTACTGTTTAATCAGGATGTTAGGAACACTGTGGACAGTTTTCAGCAAGTTGCAACATTGAAATACAGAAATAAACACTTTTCCAAATACAAGCTCTAAATCATGTTGAAAAACAGAAATAAACACTTTTCCAAAAACAAGCTCTAAATCATGTTGAAATACAGAAATTAACACTTTTCCATAAACAAGCTCTAAATCATGTTTGATGCACTCTGGAAGTAAAAATTTTTTCAGTACTGTTTAATCAGGATGTTAGGAACACTGTGGACAGTTTTCAGCAAGTTGCAACATTGAAATACAGAAATAAACACTTTTCCAAAAACAAGCTCCAAATCATGTTGAAATACAGAAATTAACACTTTTCCATAAACAAGCTCTAAATCATGTTTGATGCACTCTGGAAGTTAATTTTTTTTCAGTACTGTTTAATCAGGATGTTAGGAACACTGTGGACAGTTTTCAGCAAGTTGCAACATTGAAATACAGAAATAAACACTTTTCCAAAAACAAGCTCCAAATCATGTTGAAATACAGAAATAAAACCTTTTCCATAAACAAGCTCTAAATCATGTTTGATGCACTCTGGAAGTTAATTTTTTTTCAGTACTGTTAAATCAGGATGTTAGGAACACTGTGGACAGTTTTCAGCAAGTTGCAACATTGAAATACAGAAATAAACACTTTTCCAAAAACAAGCTCTAAATCATGTTGAAATACAGAAATAAACACTTTTCCAAAAACAAGCTCTAAATCATGTTGAAATACAGAAATTGACACTTTTCCATAAACAAGCTCTAATTCATGTTTGATGCACTCTGGAAGTTAATTTTTTTTCAGTACTGTTTAATCAGGATGTTAGGAACACTGTGGACAGTTTTCAGCAAGTTGCAACATTGAAATACAGAAATAAACACTTTTCCAAAAACAAGCTCTAAATCATGTTGAAATACAGAAATAAACACTTTTCCAAAAACAAGCTCTAAATCATGTTGAAATACAGAAATAAAAACTTTTCCATAAACAAGCTCTAAATCATGTTTGATGCACTCTGGAAGTTAATTTTTTTTCAGTACTGTTTAATCAGGATGTTAGGAACACTGTGGACAGTTTTCAACAAGTTGCAACATTGAAATACAGAAATAAACACTTTTCCAAAAACAAGCTCTAAATCATGTTGAAATACAGAAATAAACACTTTTCCAAAAACAAGCTCTAAATCATGTTGAAATACAGAAATTGACACTTTTCCATAAACAAGCTCTAATTCATGTTTGATGCACTCTGGAAGTTAATTTTTTTTCAGTACTGTTTAATCAGGATGTTAGGAACACTGTGGACAGTTTTCAGCAAGTTGCAACATTGAAATACAGAAATAAACACTTTTCCAAAAACAAGCTCCAAATCATGTTGAAATACAGAAATAAAACCTTTTCCATAAACAAGCTCTAAATCATGTTTGATGCACTCTGGAAGTTAATTTTTTTTCAGTACTGTTAAATCAGGATGTTAGGAACACTGTGGACAGTTTTCAGCAAGTTGCAACATTGAAATACAGAAATAAACACTTTTCCAAAAACAAGCTCTAAATCATGTTGAAATACAGAAATAAACACTTTTCCAAAAACAAGCTCTAAATCATGTTGAAATACAGAAATTGACACTTTTCCATAAACAAGCTCTAATTCATGTTTGATGCACTCTGGAAGTTAATTTTTTTTCAGTACTGTTTAATCAGGATGTTAGGAACACTGTGGACAGTTTTCAGCAAGTTGCAACATTGAAATACAGAAATAAACACTTTTCCAAAAACAAGCTCTAAATCATCTTGAAAAACAGAAATAAGCACTTTTCAAAAACAAGCTTCAAATCATGTTGAAATACAGAAATTGACACTTTTCCAAAAACAAGCTCCAAATCATGTTGAAATACAGAAATAAACACTTTTCCAAAAACAAGCTCCAAATCATGTTGAAATACAGAAATAAAACCTTTTCCATAAACAAGCTCTAAATCATGTTTGATGCACTCTGGAAGTTAATTTTTTTTCAGTACTGTTAAATCAGGATGTTAGGAACACTGTGGACAGTTTTCAGCAAGTTGCAACATTGAAATACAGAAATAAACACTTTTCCAAATACAAGCTCTAAATCATGTTGAAATACAGAAATAAACACTTTTCCAAAAACAAGCTCTAAATCATGTTGAAATACAGAAATTAACACTTTTCCATAAACAAGCTCTAAATCATGTTTGATGCACTCTGGAAGTAAAATTTTTTTCAGTACTGTTTAATCAGGATGTTAGGAACACTGTGGACAGTTTTCAGCAAGTTGCAACATTGAAATACAGAAATAAACACTTTTCCAAAAACAAGCTCCAAATCATGTTGAAATACAGAAATTGACACTTTTCCAAAAACAAGCTCCAAATCATGTTGAAATACAGAAATAAACACTTTTCCATAAACAAGCTCTAAATCATGTTTGATGCACTCTGGAAGTTAATTTTTTTTCAGTACTGTTTAATCAGGATGTTAGGAACACTGTGGACAGTTTTCAGCAAGTTGCAACATTGAAATACAGAAATAAACACTTTTCCAAATACAAGCTCTAAATCATGTTGAAATACAGAAATAAACACTTTTCCAAAAACAAGCTCTAAATCATGTTGAAATACAGAAATTAACACTTTTCCATAAACAAGCTCTAAATCATGTTTGATGCACTCTGGAAGTAAAATTTTTTTCAGTACTGTTTAATCAGGATGTTAGGAACACTGTGGACAGTTTTCAGCAAGTTGCAACATTGAAATACAGAAATAAACACTTTTCCAAATACAAGCTCTAAATCATGTTGAAATACAGAAATAAACACTTTTCCAAAAACAAGCTCTAAATCATGTTGAAATACAGAAATTAACACTTTTCCATAAACAAGCTCTAAATCATGTTTGATGCACTCTGGAAGTAAAAATTTTTTCAGTACTGTTTAATCAGGATGTTAGGAACACTGTGGACAGTTTTCAGCAAGTTGCAACATTGAAATACAGAAATAAACACTTTTCCAAAAACAAGCTCCAAATCATGTTGAAATACAGAAATTAACACTTTTCCATAAACAAGCTCTAAATCATGTTTGATGCACTCTGGAAGTTAATTTTTTTTCAGTACTGTTTAATCAGGATGTTAGGAACACTGTGGACAGTTTTCAGCAAGTTGCAACATTGAAATACAGAAATAAACACTTTTCCAAAAACAAGCTCCAAATCATGTTGAAATACAGAAATAAAACCTTTTCCATAAACAAGCTCTAAATCATGTTTGATGCACTCTGGAAGTTAATTTTTTTTCAGTACTGTTAAATCAGGATGTTAGGAACACTGTGGACAGTTTTCAGCAAGTTGCAACATTGAAATACAGAAATAAACACTTTTCCAAAAACAAGCTCTAAATCATGTTGAAATACAGAAATAAACACTTTTCCAAAAACAAGCTCTAAATCATGTTGAAATACAGAAATTGACACTTTTCCATAAACAAGCTCTAATTCATGTTTGATGCACTCTGGAAGTTAATTTTTTTTCAGTACTGTTTAATCAGGATGTTAGGAACACTGTGGACAGTTTTCAGCAAGTTGCAACATTGAAATACAGAAATAAACACTTTTCCAAAAACAAGCTCTAAATCATGTTGAAATACAGAAATAAACACTTTTCCAAAAACAAGCTCTAAATCATGTTGAAATACAGAAATAAAAACTTTTCCATAAACAAGCTCTAAATCATGTTTGATGCACTCTGGAAGTTAATTTTTTTTCAGTACTGTTTAATCAGGATGTTAGGAACACTGTGGACAGTTTTCAACAAGTTGCAACATTGAAATACAGAAATAAACACTTTTCCAAAAACAAGCTCTAAATCATGTTGAAATACAGAAATAAACACTTTTCCAAAAACAAGCTCTAAATCATGTTGAAATACAGAAATTGACACTTTTCCATAAACAAGCTCTAATTCATGTTTGATGCACTCTGGAAGTTAATTTTTTTTCAGTACTGTTTAATCAGGATGTTAGGAACACTGTGGACAGTTTTCAGCAAGTTGCAACATTGAAATACAGAAATAAACACTTTTCCAAAAACAAGCTCCAAATCATGTTGAAATACAGAAATAAAACCTTTTCCATAAACAAGCTCTAAATCATGTTTGATGCACTCTGGAAGTTAATTTTTTTTCAGTACTGTTAAATCAGGATGTTAGGAACACTGTGGACAGTTTTCAGCAAGTTGCAACATTGAAATACAGAAATAAACACTTTTCCAAAAACAAGCTCTAAATCATGTTGAAATACAGAAATAAACACTTTTCCAAAAACAAGCTCTAAATCATGTTGAAATACAGAAATTGACACTTTTCCATAAACAAGCTCTAATTCATGTTTGATGCACTCTGGAAGTTAATTTTTTTTCAGTACTGTTTAATCAGGATGTTAGGAACACTGTGGACAGTTTTCAGCAAGTTGCAACATTGAAATACAGAAATAAACACTTTTCCAAAAACAAGCTCTAAATCATGTTGAAATACAGAAATAAACACTTTTCCAAAAACAAGCTCCAAATCATGTTGAAATACAGAAATAAAACCTTTTCCATAAACAAGCTCTAAATCATGTTTGATGCACTCTGGAAGTTAATTTTTTTTCAGTACTGTTTAATCAGGATGTTAGGAACACTGTGGACAGTTTTCAGCAAGTTGCAACATTGAAATACAGAAATAAACACTTTTCCAAAAACAAGCTCTAAATCATGTTGAAATACAGAAATAAACACTTTTCCAAAAACAAGCTCTAAATCATGTTGAAATACAGAAATTAACACTTTTCCATAAACAAGCTCTAAATCATGTTTGATGCACTCTGGAAGTTAATTTTTTTTCAGTACTGTTTAATCAGGATGTTAGGAACACTGTGGACAGTTTTCAGCAAGTTGCAACATTGAAATACAGAAATAAACACTTTTCCAAAAACAAGCTCTAAATCATCTTGAAAAACAGAAATAAGCACTTTTCAAAAACAAGCTTCAAATCATGTTGAAATACAGAAATAAACACTTTTCCAAAAACAAGCTCTAAATCATGTTGAAATACAGAAATTGACACTTTTCCAAAAACAAGCTCCAAATCATGTTGAAATACAGAAATAAACACTTTTCCATAAACAAGCTCTAAATCATGTTTGATGCACTCTGGAAGTTAATTTTTTTTCAGTACTGTTTAATCAGGATGTTAGGAACACTGTGGACAGTTTTCAGCAAGTTGCAACATTGAAATACAGAAATAAACACTTTTCCAAAAACAAGCTATAAATCATCTTGAAAAACAGAAATAAGCACTTTTCAAAAACAAGCTTCAAATCATGTTGAAATACAGAAATTGACACTTTTCCAAAAACAAGCTCCAAATCATGTTGAAATACAGAAATAAACACTTTTCCAAAAACAAGCTCCAAATCATGTTGAAATACAGAAATAAAACACTTTTCCATAAACAAGCTCTAAATCATGTTTGATGCACTCTGGAAGTTAATTTTTTTTCAGTACTGTTAAATCAGGATGTTAGGAACACTGTGGACAGTTTTCAGCAAGTTGCAACATTGAAATACAGAAATAAACACTTTTCCAAAAACAAGCTCTAAATCATGTTGAAATACAGAAATAAACACTTTTCCAAAAACAAGCTCTAAATCATGTTGAAATACAGAAATTGACACTTTTCCATAAACAAGCTCTAATTCATGTTTGATGCACTCTGGAAGTTAATTTTTTTTCAGTACTGTTTAATCAGGATGTTAGGAACACTGTGGACAGTTTTCAGCAAGTTGCAACATTGAAATACAGAAATAAACACTTTTCCAAAAACAAGCTCTAAATCATCTTGAAAAACAGAAATAAGCACTTTTCAAAAACAAGCTTCAAATCATGTTGAAATACAGAAATTGACACTTTTCCAAAAACAAGCTCCAAATCATGTTGAAATACAGAAATAAACACTTTTCCATAAACAAGCTCTAAATCATGTTTGATGCACTCTGGAAGTTAATTTTTTTTCAGTACTGTTTAATCAGGATGTTAGGAACACTGTGGACAGTTTTCAGCAAGTTGCAACATTGAAATACAGAAATAAACACTTTTCCAAATACAAGCTCTAAATCATGTTGAAATACAGAAATAAACACTTTTCCAAAAACAAGCTCTAAATCATGTTGAAATACAGAAATTAACACTTTTCCATAAACAAGCTCTAAATCATGTTTGATGCACTCTGGAAGTAAAATTTTTTTCAGTACTGTTTAATCAGGATGTTAGGAACACTGTGGACAGTTTTCAGCAAGTTGCAACATTGAAATACAGAAATAAACACTTTTCCAAAAACAAGCTCCAAATCATGTTGAAATACAGAAATTAACACTTTTCCATAAACAAGCTCTAAATCATGTTTGATGCACTCTGGAAGTTAATTTTTTTTCAGTACTGTTTAATCAGGATGTTAGGAACACTGTGGACAGTTTTCAGCAAGTTGCAACATTGAAATACAGAAATAAACACTTTTCCAAAAACAAGCTCCAAATCATGTTGAAATACAGAAATAAAACCTTTTCCATAAACAAGCTCTAAATCATGTTTGATGCACTCTGGAAGTTAATTTTTTTTCAGTACTGTTTAATCAGGATGTTAGGAACACTGTGGACAGTTTTCAGCAAGTTGCAACATTGAAATACAGAAATAAACACTTTTCCAAAAACAAGCTCTAAATCATGTTGAAATACAGAAATAAACACTTTTCCAAAAACAAGCTCTAAATCATGTTGAAATACAGAAATTGACACTTTTCCATAAACAAGCTCTAATTCATGTTTGATGCACTCTGGAAGTTAATTTTTTTTCAGTACTGTTTAATCAGGATGTTAGGAACACTGTGGACAGTTTTCAGCAAGTTGCAACATTGAAATACAGAAATAAACACTTTTCCAAAAACAAGCTCTAAATCATGTTGAAATACAGAAATTAACACTTTTCCAAAAACAAGCTCTAAATCATGTTGAAATACAGAAATAAACACTTTTCCATAAACAAGCTCTAAATCATGTTTGATGCACTCTGGAAGTTAATTTTTTTTCAGTACTGTTTAATCAGGATGTTAGGAACACTGTGGACAGTTTTCAGCAAGTTGCAACATTGAAATACAGAAATAAACACTTTTCCAAAAACAAGCTCTAAATCATCTTGAAAAACAGAAATAAGCACTTTTCAAAAACAAGCTTCAAATCATGTTGAAATACAGAAATTGACACTTTTCCAAAAACAAGCTCCAAATCATGTTGAAATACAGAAATTGACACTTTTCCAAAAACAAGCTCTAAATCATGTTGAAATACAGAAATTAACACTTTTCCATAAACAAGCTCTAAATCATGTTTGATGCACTCTGGAAGTTAATTTTTTTTCAGTACTGTTTAATCAGGATGTTAGGAACACTGTGGACAGTTTTCAGCAAGTTGCAACATTGAAATACAGAAATAAACACTTTTCCAAAAACAAGCTCCAAATCATGTTGAAATACAGAAATAAAACCTTTTCCATAAACAAGCTCTAAATCATGTTTGATGCACTCTGGAAGTTAATTTTTTTTCAGTACTGTTTAATCAGGATGTTAGGAACACTGTGGACAGTTTTCAGCAAGTTGCAACATTGAAATACAGAAATAAACACTTTTCCAAAAACAAGCTCTAAATCATGTTGAAATACAGAAATAAACACTTTTCCAAAAACAAGCTCTAAATCATGTTGAAATACAGAAATTGACACTTTTCCATAAACAAGCTCTAAATCATGTTTGATGCACTCTGGAAGTTAATTTTTTTTCAGTACTGTTTAATCAGGATGTTAGGAACACTGTGGACAGTTTTCAGCAAGTTGCAACATTGAAATACAGAAATAAACACTTTTCCAAAAACAAGCTCTAAATCATCTTGAAAAACAGAAATAAGCACTTTTCAAAAACAAGCTTCAAATCATGTTGAAATACAGAAATTGACACTTTTCCAAAAACAAGCTCCAAATCATGTTGAAATACAGAAATAAACACTTTTCCAAAAACAAGCTCTAAATCATGTTGAAATACAGAAATTGACACTTTTCCATAAACAAGCTCTAATTCATGTTTGATGCACTCTGGAAGTTAATTTTTTTTCAGTACTGTTTAATCAGGATGTTAGGAACACTGTGGACAGTTTTCAGCAAGTTGCAACATTGAAATACAGAAATAAACACTTTTCCAAAAACAAGCTCTAAATCATCTTGAAAAACAGAAATAAGCACTTTTCAAAAACAAGCTTCAAATCATGTTGAAATACAGAAATTGACACTTTTCCAAAAACAAGCTCCAAATCATGTTGAAATACAGAAATTGACACTTTTCCAAAAACAAGCTCCAAATCATGTTGAAATACAGAAATAAACACTTTTCCATAAACAAGCTCTAAATCATGTTTGATGCACTCTGGAAGTTAATTTTTTTTCAGTACTGTTTAATCAGGATGTTAGGAACACTGTGGACAGTTTTCAGCAAGTTGCAACATTGAAATACAGAAATAAACACTTTTCCAAATACAAGCTCTAAATCATGTTGAAATACAGAAATAAACACTTTTCCAAAAACAAGCTCTAAATCATGTTGAAATACAGAAATTAACACTTTTCCATAAACAAGCTCTAAATCATGTTTGATGCACTCTGGAAGTAAATTTTTTTTCAGTACTGTTTAATCAGGATGTTAGGAACACTGTGGACAGTTTTCAGCAAGTTGCAACATTGAAATACAGAAATAAACACTTTTCCAAATACAAGCTCTAAATCATGTTGAAATACAGAAATAAACACTTTTCCAAAAACAAGCTCTAAATCATGTTGAAATACAGAAATTAACACTTTTCCATAAACAAGCTCTAAATCATGTTTGATGCACTCTGGAAGTTAATTTTTTTTCAGTACTGTTTAATCAGGATGTTAGGAACACTGTGGACAGTTTTCAGCAAGTTGCAACATTGAAATACAGAAATAAACACTTTTCCAAAAACAAGCTCCAAATCATGTTGAAATACAGAAATTAACACTTTTCCATAAACAAGCTCTAAATCATGTTTGATGCACTCTGGAAGTTAATTTTTTTTCAGTACTGTTTAATCAGGATGTTAGGAACACTGTGGACAGTTTTCAGCAAGTTGCAACATTGAAATACAGAAATAAACACTTTTCCAAAAACAAGCTCCAAATCATGTTGAAATACAGAAATAAAACCTTTTCCATAAACAAGCTCTAAATCATGTTTGATGCACTCTGGAAGTTAATTTTTTTTCAGTACTGTTTAATCAGGATGTTAGGAACACTGTGGACAGTTTTCAGCAAGTTGCAACATTGAAATACAGAAATAAACACTTTTCCAAAAACAAGCTCTAAATCATGTTGAAATACAGAAATAAACACTTTTCCAAAAACAAGCTCTAAATCATGTTGAAATACAGAAATTGACACTTTTCCATAAACAAGCTCTAATTCATGTTTGATGCACTCTGGAAGTTAATTTTTTTTCAGTACTGTTTAATCAGGATGTTAGGAACACTGTGGACAGTTTTCAGCAAGTTGCAACATTGAAATACAGAAATAAACACTTTTCCAAAAACAAGCTCTAAATCATCTTGAAAAACAGAAATAAGCACTTTTCAAAAACAAGCTTCAAATCATGTTGAAATACAGAAATTGACACTTTTCCAAAAACAAGCTCCAAATCATGTTGAAATACAGAAATAAACACTTTTCCAAAAACAAGCTCCAAATCATGTTGAAATACAGAAATAAAACACTTTTCCATAAACAAGCTCTAAATCATGTTTGATGCACTCTGGAAGTTAATTTTTTTTCAGTACTGTTTAATCAGGATGTTAGGAACACTGTGGACAGTTTTCAGCAAGTTGCAACATTGAAATACAGAAATAAACACTTTTCCAAAAACAAGCTCTAAATCATGTTGAAATACAGAAATAAACACTTTTCCAAAAACAAGCTCTAAATCATGTTGAAATACAGAAATTGACACTTTTCCATAAACAAGCTCTAATTCATGTTTGATGCACTCTGGAAGTTAATTTTTTTTCAGTACTGTTTAATCAGGATGTTAGGAACACTGTGGACAGTTTTCAGCAAGTTGCAACATTGAAATACAGAAATAAACACTTTTCCAAAAACAAGCTCTAAATCATCTTGAAAAACAGAAATAAGCACTTTTCAAAAACAAGCTTCAAATCATGTTGAAATACAGAAATTGACACTTTTCCAAAAACAAGCTCCAAATCATGTTGAAATACAGAAATAAACACTTTTCCATAAACAAGCTCTAAATCATGTTTGATGCACTCTGGAAGTTAATTTTTTTTCAGTACTGTTTAATCAGGATGTTAGGAACACTGTGGACAGTTTTCAGCAAGTTGCAACATTGAAATACAGAAATAAACACTTTTCCAAATACAAGCTCTAAATCATGTTGAAATACAGAAATAAACACTTTTCCAAAAACAAGCTCTAAATCATGTTGAAATACAGAAATTAACACTTTTCCATAAACAAGCTCTAAATCATGTTTGATGCACTCTGGAAGTTAATTTTTTTTCAGTACTGTTTAATCAGGATGTTAGGAACACTGTGGACAGTTTTCAGCAAGTTGCAACATTGAAATACAGAAATAAACACTTTTCCAAAAACAAGCTCCAAATCATGTTGAAATACAGAAATAAAACATTTTCCATAAACAAGCTCTAAATCATGTTTGATGCACTCTGGAAGTTAATTTTTTTTCAGTACTGTTTAATCAGGATGTTAGGAACACTGTGGACAGTTTTCAGCAAGTTGCAACATTGAAATACAGAAATAAACACTTTTCCAAAAACAAGCTCTAAATCATCTTGAAAAACAGAAATAAGCACTTTTCAAAAACAAGCTTCAAATCATGTTGAAATACAGAAATTGACACTTTTCCAAAAACAAGCTCCAAATCATGTTGAAATACAGAAATAAACACTTTTCCATAAACAAGCTCTAAATCATGTTTGATGCACTCTGGAAGTTAATTTTTTTTCAGTACTGTTTAATCAGGATGTTAGGAACACTGTGGACAGTTTTCAGCAAGTTGCAACATTGAAATACAGAAATAAACACTTTTCCAAAAACAAGCTCCAAATCATGTTGAAATACAGAAATAAAACATTTTCCATAAACAAGCTCTAAATCATGTTTGATGCACTCTGGAAGTTAATTTTTTTTCAGTACTGTTTAATCAGGATGTTAGGAACACTGTGGACAGTTTTCAGCAAGTTGCAACATTGAAATACAGAAATAAACACTTTTCCAAAAACAAGCTCTAAATCATGTTGAAATACAGAAATAAACACTTTTCCAAAAACAAGCTCCAAATCATGTTGAAATACAGAAATAAACACTTTTCCATAAACAAGCTCTAAATCATGTTTGATGCACTCTGGAAGTTAATTTTTTTTCAGTACTGTTTAATCAGGATGTTAGGAACACTGTGGACAGTTTTCAGCAAGTTGCAACATTGAAATACAGAAATAAACACTTTTCCAAATACAAGCTCTAAATCATGTTGAAATACAGAAATAAACACTTTTCCAAAAACAAGCTCTAAATCATGTTGAAATACAGAAATTAACACTTTTCCATAAACAAGCTCTAAATCATGTTTGATGCACTCTGGAAGTTAATTTTTTTTCAGTACTGTTTAATCAGGATGTTAGGAACACTGTGGACAGTTTTCAGCAAGTTGCAACATTGAAATACAGAAATAAACACTTTTCCAAATACAAGCTCTAAATCATGTTGAAATACAGAAATAAACACTTTTCCAAAAACAAGCTCTAAATCATGTTGAAATACAGAAATTAACACTTTTCCATAAACAAGCTCTAAATCATGTTTGATGCACTCTGGAAGTTAATTTTTTTTCAGTACTGTTTAATCAGGATGTTAGGAACACTGTGGACAGTTTTCAGCAAGTTGCAACATTGAAATACAGAAATAAACACTTTTCCAAAAACAAGCTCCAAATCATGTTGAAATACAGAAATAAAACATTTTCCATAAACAAGCTCTAAATCATGTTTGATGCACTCTGGAAGTTAATTTTTTTTCAGTACTGTTTAATCAGGATGTTAGGAACACTGTGGACAGTTTTCAGCAAGTTGCAACATTGAAATACAGAAATAAACACTTTTCCAAAAACAAGCTCTAAATCATGTTGAAATACAGAAATAAACACTTTTCCAAAAACAAGCTCTAAATCATGTTGAAATACAGAAATTGACACTTTTCCATAAACAAGCTCTAATTCATGTTTGATGCACTCTGGAAGTTAATTTTTTTTCAGTACTGTTTAATCAGGATGTTAGGAACACTGTGGACAGTTTTCAGCAAGTTGCAACATTGAAATACAGAAATAAACACTTTTCCAAAAACAAGCTCTAAATCATCTTGAAAAACAGAAATAAGCACTTTTCAAAAACAAGCTTCAAATCATGTTGAAATACAGAAATTGACACTTTTCCAAAAACAAGCTCCAAATCATGTTGAAATACAGAAATAAACACTTTTCCATAAACAAGCTCTAAATCATGTTTGATGCACTCTGGAAGTTAATTTTTTTTCAGTACTGTTTAATCAGGATGTTAGGAACACTGTGGACAGTTTTCAGCAAGTTGCAACATTGAAATACAGAAATAAACACTTTTCCAAATACAAGCTCTAAATCATGTTGAAATACAGAAATAAACACTTTTCCAAAAACAAGCTCTAAATCATGTTGAAATACAGAAATTAACACTTTTCCATAAACAAGCTCTAAATCATGTTTGATGCACTCTGGAAGTTAATTTTTTTTCAGTACTGTTTAATCAGGATGTTAGGAACACTGTGGACAGTTTTCAGCAAGTTGCAACATTGAAATACAGAAATAAACACTTTTCCAAAAACAAGCTCCAAATCATGTTGAAATACAGAAATAAAACATTTTCCATAAACAAGCTCTAAATCATGTTTGATGCACTCTGGAAGTTAATTTTTTTTCAGTACTGTTAAATCAGGATGTTAGGAACACTGTGGACAGTTTTCAGCAAGTTGCAACATTGAAATACAGAAATAAACACTTTTCCAAAAACAAGCTCTAAATCATCTTGAAAAACAGAAATAAGCACTTTTCAAAAACAAGCTTCAAATCATGTTGAAATACAGAAATTGACACTTTTCCAAAAACAAGCTCCAAATCATGTTGAAATACAGAAATAAACACTTTTCCATAAACAAGCTCTAAATCATGTTTGATGCACTCTGGAAGTTAATTTTTTTTCAGTACTGTTTAATCAGGATGTTAGGAACACTGTGGACAGTTTTCAGCAAGTTGCAACATTGAAATACAGAAATAAACACTTTTCCAAAAACAAGCTCCAAATCATGTTGAAATACAGAAATAAAACATTTTCCATAAACAAGCTCTAAATCATGTTTGATGCACTCTGGAAGTTAATTTTTTTTCAGTACTGTTTAATCAGGATGTTAGGAACACTGTGGACAGTTTTCAGCAAGTTGCAACATTGAAATACAGAAATAAACACTTTTCCAAAAACAAGCTCTAAATCATGTTGAAATACAGAAATAAACACTTTTCCAAAAACAAGCTCCAAATCATGTTGAAATACAGAAATAAAAACTTTTCCATAAACAAGCTCTAAATCATGTTTGATGCACTCTGGAAGTTAATTTTTTTTCAGTACTGTTTAATCAGGATGTTAGGAACACTGTGGACAGTTTTCAGCAAGTTGCAACATTGAAATACAGAAATAAACACTTTTCCAAAAACAAGCTCTAAATCATGTTGAAATACAGAAATAAACACTTTTCCAAAAACAAGCTCTAAATCATGTTGAAATACAGAAATTAACACTTTTCCATAAACAAGCTCTAAATCATGTTTGATGCACTCTGGAAGTTAATTTTTTTTCAGTACTGTTTAATCAGGATGTTAGGAACACTGTGGACAGTTTTCAGCAAGTTGCAACATTGAAATACAGAAATAAACACTTTTCCAAATACAAGCTCTAAATCATGTTGAAATACAGAAATAAACACTTTTCCAAAAACAAGCTCTCAAATCATGTTGAAATACAGAAATTAACACTTTTCCATAAACAAGCTCTAAATCATGTTTGATGCACTCTGGAAGTTAATTTTTTTTCAGTACTGTTTAATCAGGATGTTAGGAACACTGTGGACAGTTTTCAGCAAGTTGCAACATTGAAATACAGAAATAAACACTTTTCCAAAAACAAGCTCCAAATCATGTTGAAATACAGAAATAAAACTTTTCCATAAACAAGCTCTAAATCATGTTTGATGCACTCTGGAAGTTAATTTTTTTTCAGTACTGTTTAATCAGGATGTTAGGAACACTGTGGACAGTTTTCAGCAAGTTGCAACATTGAAATACAGAAATAAACACTTTTCCAAAAACAAGCTCTAAATCATGTTGAAATACAGAAATAAACACTTTTCCAAAAACAAGCTCTAAATCATGTTGAAATACAGAAATTGACACTTTTCCATAAACAAGCTCTAATTCATGTTTGATGCACTCTGGAAGTTAATTTTTTTTCAGTACTGTTTAATCAGGATGTTAGGAACACTGTGGACAGTTTTCAGCAAGTTGCAACATTGAAATACAGAAATAAACACTTTTCCAAAAACAAGCTCTAAATCATCTTGAAAAACAGAAATAAGCACTTTTCAAAAACAAGCTTCAAATCATGTTGAAATACAGAAATTGACACTTTTCCAAAAACAAGCTCCAAATCATGTTGAAATACAGAAATAAACACTTTTCCATAAACAAGCTCTAAATCATGTTTGATGCACTCTGGAAGTTAATTTTTTTTCAGTACTGTTTAATCAGGATGTTAGGAACACTGTGGACAGTTTTCAGCAAGTTGCAACATTGAAATACAGAAATAAACACTTTTCCAAATACAAGCTCTAAATCATGTTGAAATACAGAAATAAACACTTTTCCAAAAACAAGCTCTAAATCATGTTGAAATACAGAAATTAACACTTTTCCATAAACAAGCTCTAAATCATGTTTGATGCACTCTGGAAGTTAATTTTTTTTCAGTACTGTTTAATCAGGATGTTAGGAACACTGTGGACAGTTTTCAGCAAGTTGCAACATTGAAATACAGAAATAAACACTTTTCCAAAAACAAGCTCCAAATCATGTTGAAATACAGAAATAAACACTTTTCCATAAACAAGCTCTAAATCATGTTTGATGCACTCTGGAAGTTAATTTTTTTTCAGTACTGTTTAATCAGGATGTTAGGAACACTGTGGACAGTTTTCAGCAAGTTGCAACATTGAAATACAGAAATAAACACTTTTCCAAATACAAGCTCTAAATCATGTTGAAATACAGAAATAAGACACTTTTCCAAAAACAAGCTCCAAATCATGTTGAAATACAGAAATAAACACTTTTCCATAAACAAGCTCTAAATCATGTTTGATGCACTCTGGAAGTTAATTTTTTTTCAGTACTGTTTAATCAGGATGTTAGGAACACTGTGGACAGTTTTCAGCAAGTTGCAACATTGAAATACAGAAATAAACACTTTTCCAAATACAAGCTCTAAATCATGTTGAAATACAGAAATAAACACTTTTCCAAAAACAAGCTCTAAATCATGTTGAAATACAGAAATTAACACTTTTCCATAAACAAGCTCTAAATCATGTTTGATGCACTCTGGAAGTTAATTTTTTTTCAGTACTGTTTAATCAGGATGTTAGGAACACTGTGGACA
Source organism: Salvelinus fontinalis (assembly GCF_029448725.1). Classification (NCBI taxonomy): domain Eukaryota; kingdom Metazoa; phylum Chordata; class Actinopteri; order Salmoniformes; family Salmonidae; genus Salvelinus; species Salvelinus fontinalis. The sequence goes on from NW_026600957.1 coordinate 59,700, forward strand.
GTTTTCAGCAAGTTGCAACATTGAAATACAGAAATAAACACTTTTCCAAAAACAAGCTCCAAATCATGTTGAAATACAGAAATAAAACATTTTCCATAAACAAGCTCTAAATCATGTTTGATGCACTCTGGAAGTTAATTTTTTTTCAGTACTGTTTAATCAGGATGTTAGGAACACTGTGGACAGTTTTCAGCAAGTTGCAACATTGAAATACAGAAATAAACACTTTTCCAAAAACAAGCTCTAAATCATGTTGAAATACAGAAATAAACACTTTTCCAAAAACAAGCTCTAAATCATGTTGAAATACAGAAATTGACACTTTTCCATAAACAAGCTCTAATTCATGTTTGATGCACTCTGGAAGTTAATTTTTTTTCAGTACTGTTTAATCAGGATGTTAGGAACACTGTGGACAGTTTTCAGCAAGTTGCAACATTGAAATACAGAAATAAACACTTTTCCAAAAACAAGCTCTAAATCATCTTGAAAAACAGAAATAAGCACTTTTCAAAAACAAGCTTCAAATCATGTTGAAATACAGAAATTGACACTTTTCCAAAAACAAGCTCCAAATCATGTTGAAATACAGAAATAAACACTTTTCCATAAACAAGCTCTAAATCATGTTTGATGCACTCTGGAAGTTAATTTTTTTTCAGTACTGTTTAATCAGGATGTTAGGAACACTGTGGACAGTTTTCAGCAAGTTGCAACATTGAAATACAGAAATAAACACTTTTCCAAATACAAGCTCTAAATCATGTTGAAATACAGAAATAAACACTTTTCCAAAAACAAGCTCTAAATCATGTTGAAATACAGAAATTAACACTTTTCCATAAACAAGCTCTAAATCATGTTTGATGCACTCTGGAAGTTAATTTTTTTTCAGTACTGTTTAATCAGGATGTTAGGAACACTGTGGACAGTTTTCAGCAAGTTGCAACATTGAAATACAGAAATAAACACTTTTCCAAAAACAAGCTCCAAATCATGTTGAAATACAGAAATAAAACATTTTCCATAAACAAGCTCTAAATCATGTTTGATGCACTCTGGAAGTTAATTTTTTTTCAGTACTGTTAAATCAGGATGTTAGGAACACTGTGGACAGTTTTCAGCAAGTTGCAACATTGAAATACAGAAATAAACACTTTTCCAAAAACAAGCTCTAAATCATGTTGAAATACAGAAATAAACACTTTTCCAAAAACAAGCTCTAAATCATGTTGAAATACAGAAATTGACACTTTTCCATAAACAAGCTCTAATTCATGTTTGATGCACTCTGGAAGTTAATTTTTTTTCAGTACTGTTTAATCAGGATGTTAGGAACACTGTGGACAGTTTTCAGCAAGTTGCAACATTGAAATACAGAAATAAACACTTTTCCAAAAACAAGCTCTAAATCATCTTGAAAAACAGAAATAAGCACTTTTCAAAAACAAGCTTCAAATCATGTTGAAATACAGAAATTGACACTTTTCCAAAAACAAGCTCCAAATCATGTTGAAATACAGAAATAAACACTTTTCCATAAACAAGCTCTAAATCATGTTTGATGCACTCTGGAAGTTAATTTTTTTTCAGTACTGTTTAATCAGGATGTTAGGAACACTGTGGACAGTTTTCAGCAAGTTGCAACATTGAAATACAGAAATAAACACTTTTCCAAATACAAGCTCTAAATCATGTTGAAATACAGAAATAAACACTTTTCCAAAAACAAGCTCTAAATCATGTTGAAATACAGAAATTAACACTTTTCCATAAACAAGCTCTAAATCATGTTTGATGCACTCTGGAAGTTAATTTTTTTTCAGTACTGTTTAATCAGGATGTTAGGAACACTGTGGACAGTTTTCAGCAAGTTGCAACATTGAAATACAGAAATAAACACTTTTCCAAAAACAAGCTCCAAATCATGTTGAAATACAGAAATAAAACATTTTCCATAAACAAGCTCTAAATCATGTTTGATGCACTCTGGAAGTTAATTTTTTTTCAGTACTGTTTAATCAGGATGTTAGGAACACTGTGGACAGTTTTCAGCAAGTTGCAACATTGAAATACAGAAATAAACACTTTTCCAAAAACAAGCTCTAAATCATCTTGAAAAACAGAAATAAGCACTTTTCCAAAAACAAGCTCTAAATCATGTTGAAATACAGAAATTAACACTTTTCCATAAACAAGCTCTAAATCATGTTTGATGCACTCTGGAAGTTAATTTTTTTTCAGTACTGTTTAATCAGGATGTTAGGAACACTGTGGACAGTTTTCAGCAAGTTGCAACATTGAAATACAGAAATAAACACTTTTCCAAAAACAAGCTCCAAATCATGTTGAAATACAGAAATAAAACATTTTCCATAAACAAGCTCTAAATCATGTTTGATGCACTCTGGAAGTTAATTTTTTTTCAGTACTGTTTAATCAGGATGTTAGGAACACTGTGGACAGTTTTCAGCAAGTTGCAACATTGAAATACAGAAATAAACACTTTTCCAAAAACAAGCTCTAAATCATGTTGAAATACAGAAATAAACACTTTTCCAAAAACAAGCTCCAAATCATGTTGAAATACAGAAATAAACACTTTTCCATAAACAAGCTCTAAATCATGTTTGATGCACTCTGGAAGTTAATTTTTTTTCAGTACTGTTTAATCAGGATGTTAGGAACACTGTGGACAGTTTTCAGCAAGTTGCAACATTGAAATACAGAAATAAACACTTTTCCAAAACAAGCTCTAAATCATTTGACAGATACACTTTTCACAAGCTCAAATCATGTTGAAATACAGAAATAAACACTTTTCCAAAAACAAGCTCTAAATCATGTTGAAATACAGAAATTAACACTTTTCCATAAACAAGCTCTAAATCATGTTTGATGCACTCTGGAAGTTAATTTTTTTTCAGTACTGTTTAATCAGGATGTTAGGAACACTGTGGACAGTTTTCAGCAAGTTGCAACATTGAAATACAGAAATAAACACTTTTCCAAAAACAAGCTCCAAATCATGTTGAAATACAGAAATAAAACATTTTCCATAAACAAGCTCTAAATCATGTTTGATGCACTCTGGAAGTTAATTTTTTTTCAGTACTGTTTAATCAGGATGTTAGGAACACTGTGGACAGTTTTCAGCAAGTTGCAACATTGAAATACAGAAATAAACACTTTTCCAAAAACAAGCTCTAAATCATGTTGAAATACAGAAATAAACACTTTTCCAAAAACAAGCTCTAAATCATGTTGAAATACAGAAATAAACACTTTTCCATAAACAAGCTCTAAATCATGTTTGATGCACTCTGGAAGTTAATTTTTTTTCAGTACTGTTTAATCAGGATGTTAGGAACACTGTGGACAGTTTTCAGCAAGTTGCAACATTGAAATACAGAAATAAACACTTTTCCAAAAACAAGCTCCAAATCATGTTGAAATACAGAAATAAAACATTTTCCATAAACAAGCTCTAAATCATGTTTGATGCACTCTGGAAGTTAATTTTTTTTCAGTACTGTTTAATCAGGATGTTAGGAACACTGTGGACAGTTTTCAGCAAGTTGCAACATTGAAATACAGAAATAAACACTTTTCCAAAAACAAGCTCTAAATCATCTTGAAAAACAGAAATAAGCACTTTTCAAAAACAAGCTTCAAATCATGTTGAAATACAGAAATTGACACTTTTCCAAAAACAAGCTCCAAATCATGTTGAAATACAGAAATAAACACTTTTCCATAAACAAGCTCTAAATCATGTTTGATGCACTCTGGAAGTTAATTTTTTTTCAGTACTGTTTAATCAGGATGTTAGGAACACTGTGGACAGTTTTCAGCAAGTTGCAACATTGAAATACAGAAATAAACACTTTTCCAAATACAAGCTCTAAATCATGTTGAAATACAGAAATAAACACTTTTCCAAAAACAAGCTCTAAATCATGTTGAAATACAGAAATTAACACTTTTCCATAAACAAGCTCTAAATCATGTTTGATGCACTCTGGAAGTTAATTTTTTTTCAGTACTGTTTAATCAGGATGTTAGGAACACTGTGGACAGTTTTCAGCAAGTTGCAACATTGAAATACAGAAATAAACACTTTTCCAAAAACAAGCTCCAAATCATGTTGAAATACAGAAATAAAACATTTTCCATAAACAAGCTCTAAATCATGTTTGATGCACTCTGGAAGTTAATTTTTTTTCAGTACTGTTAAATCAGGATGTTAGGAACACTGTGGACAGTTTTCAGCAAGTTGCAACATTGAAATACAGAAATAAACACTTTTCCAAAAACAAGCTCTAAATCATGTTGAAATACAGAAATAAACACTTTTCCAAAAACAAGCTCTAAATCATGTTGAAATACAGAAATTGACACTTTTCCATAAACAAGCTCTAATTCATGTTTGATGCACTCTGGAAGTTAATTTTTTTTCAGTACTGTTTAATCAGGATGTTAGGAACACTGTGGACAGTTTTCAGCAAGTTGCAACATTGAAATACAGAAATAAACACTTTTCCAAAAACAAGCTCTAAATCATCTTGAAAAACAGAAATAAGCACTTTTCAAAAACAAGCTTCAAATCATGTTGAAATACAGAAATTGACACTTTTCCAAAAACAAGCTCCAAATCATGTTGAAATACAGAAATAAACACTTTTCCATAAACAAGCTCTAAATCATGTTTGATGCACTCTGGAAGTTAATTTTTTTTCAGTACTGTTTAATCAGGATGTTAGGAACACTGTGGACAGTTTTCAGCAAGTTGCAACATTGAAATACAGAAATAAACACTTTTCCAAATACAAGCTCTAAATCATGTTGAAATACAGAAATAAACACTTTTCCAAAAACAAGCTCTAAATCATGTTGAAATACAGAAATTAACACTTTTCCATAAACAAGCTCTAAATCATGTTTGATGCACTCTGGAAGTTAATTTTTTTTCAGTACTGTTTAATCAGGATGTTAGGAACACTGTGGACAGTTTTCAGCAAGTTGCAACATTGAAATACAGAAATAAACACTTTTCCAAAAACAAGCTCCAAATCATGTTGAAATACAGAAATAAACACTTTTCCATAAACAAGCTCTAAATCATGTTTGATGCACTCTGGAAGTTAATTTTTTTTCAGTACTGTTTAATCAGGATGTTAGGAACACTGTGGACAGTTTTCAGCAAGTTGCAACATTGAAATACAGAAATAAACACTTTTCCAAATACAAGCTCTAAATCATGTTGAAATACAGAAATAAACACTTTTCCAAAAACAAGCTCTAAATCATGTTGAAATACAGAAATTAACACTTTTCCATAAACAAGCTCTAAATCATGTTTGATGCACTCTGGAAGTTAATTTTTTTTCAGTACTGTTTAATCAGGATGTTAGGAACACTGTGGACAGTTTTCAGCAAGTTGCAACATTGAAATACAGAAATAAACACTTTTCCAAAAACAAGCTCCAAATCATGTTGAAATACAGAAATAAAACATTTTCCATAAACAAGCTCTAAATCATGTTTGATGCACTCTGGAAGTTAATTTTTTTTCAGTACTGTTTAATCAGGATGTTAGGAACACTGTGGACAGTTTTCAGCAAGTTGCAACATTGAAATACAGAAATAAACACTTTTCCAAAAACAAGCTCTAAATCATGTTGAAATACAGAAATAAACACTTTTCCAAAAACAAGCTCCAAATCATGTTGAAATACAGAAATAAACACTTTTCCATAAACAAGCTCTAAATCATGTTTGATGCACTCTGGAAGTTAATTTTTTTTCAGTACTGTTTAATCAGGATGTTAGGAACACTGTGGACAGTTTTCAGCAAGTTGCAACATTGAAATACAGAAATAAACACTTTTCCAAAAACAAGCTCTAAATCATTTGAAAACAGAAATAACACTTTTCCGCTCAAATCATGTTGAAATACAGAAATAAACACTTTTCCAAAAACAAGCTCTAAATCATGTTGAAATACAGAAATTAACACTTTTCCATAAACAAGCTCTAAATCATGTTTGATGCACTCTGGAAGTTAATTTTTTTTCAGTACTGTTTAATCAGGATGTTAGGAACACTGTGGACAGTTTTCAGCAAGTTGCAACATTGAAATACAGAAATAAACACTTTTCCAAAAACAAGCTCCAAATCATGTTGAAATACAGAAATAAAACATTTTCCATAAACAAGCTCTAAATCATGTTTGATGCACTCTGGAAGTTAATTTTTTTTCAGTACTGTTTAATCAGGATGTTAGGAACACTGTGGACAGTTTTCAGCAAGTTGCAACATTGAAATACAGAAATAAACACTTTTCCAAATACAAGCTCTAAATCATGTTGAAATACAGAAATAAACACTTTTCCAAAAACAAGCTCTAAATCATGTTGAAATACAGAAATAAACACTTTTCCATAAACAAGCTCTAAATCATGTTTGATGCACTCTGGAAGTTAATTTTTTTTCAGTACTGTTTAATCAGGATGTTAGGAACACTGTGGACAGTTTTCAGCAAGTTGCAACATTGAAATACAGAAATAAACACTTTTCCAAAAACAAGCTCCAAATCATGTTGAAATACAGAAATAAAACATTTTCCATAAACAAGCTCTAAATCATGTTTGATGCACTCTGGAAGTTAATTTTTTTTCAGTACTGTTTAATCAGGATGTTAGGAACACTGTGGACAGTTTTCAGCAAGTTGCAACATTGAAATACAGAAATAAACACTTTTCCAAAAACAAGCTCTAAATCATCTTGAAAAACAGAAATAAGCACTTTTCAAAAACAAGCTTCAAATCATGTTGAAATACAGAAATTGACACTTTTCCAAAAACAAGCTCCAAATCATGTTGAAATACAGAAATAAACACTTTTCCATAAACAAGCTCTAAATCATGTTTGATGCACTCTGGAAGTTAATTTTTTTTCAGTACTGTTTAATCAGGATGTTAGGAACACTGTGGACAGTTTTCAGCAAGTTGCAACATTGAAATACAGAAATAAACACTTTTCCAAATACAAGCTCTAAATCATGTTGAAATACAGAAATAAACACTTTTCCAAAAACAAGCTCTAAATCATGTTGAAATACAGAAATTAACACTTTTCCATAAACAAGCTCTAAATCATGTTTGATGCACTCTGGAAGTTAATTTTTTTTCAGTACTGTTTAATCAGGATGTTAGGAACACTGTGGACAGTTTTCAGCAAGTTGCAACATTGAAATACAGAAATAAACACTTTTCCAAAAACAAGCTCCAAATCATGTTGAAATACAGAAATAAAACATTTTCCATAAACAAGCTCTAAATCATGTTTGATGCACTCTGGAAGTTAATTTTTTTTCAGTACTGTTTAATCAGGATGTTAGGAACACTGTGGACAGTTTTCAGCAAGTTGCAACATTGAAATACAGAAATAAACACTTTTCCAAAAACAAGCTCTAAATCATGTTGAAATACAGAAATAAACACTTTTCCAAAAACAAGCTCTAAATCATGTTGAAATACAGAAATTGACACTTTTCCATAAACAAGCTCTAATTCATGTTTGATGCACTCTGGAAGTTAATTTTTTTTCAGTACTGTTTAATCAGGATGTTAGGAACACTGTGGACAGTTTTCAGCAAGTTGCAACATTGAAATACAGAAATAAACACTTTTCCAAAAACAAGCTCTAAATCATCTTGAAAAACAGAAATAAGCACTTTTCAAAAACAAGCTTCAAATCATGTTGAAATACAGAAATTGACACTTTTCCAAAAACAAGCTCCAAATCATGTTGAAATACAGAAATAAACACTTTTCCATAAACAAGCTCTAAATCATGTTTGATGCACTCTGGAAGTTAATTTTTTTTCAGTACTGTTTAATCAGGATGTTAGGAACACTGTGGACAGTTTTCAGCAAGTTGCAACATTGAAATACAGAAATAAACACTTTTCCAAATACAAGCTCTAAATCATGTTGAAATACAGAAATAAACACTTTTCCAAAAACAAGCTCTAAATCATGTTGAAATACAGAAATTAACACTTTTCCATAAACAAGCTCTAAATCATGTTTGATGCACTCTGGAAGTTAATTTTTTTTCAGTACTGTTTAATCAGGATGTTAGGAACACTGTGGACAGTTTTCAGCAAGTTGCAACATTGAAATACAGAAATAAACACTTTTCCAAAAACAAGCTCCAAATCATGTTGAAATACAGAAATAAACACTTTTCCATAAACAAGCTCTAAATCATGTTTGATGCACTCTGGAAGTTAATTTTTTTTCAGTACTGTTTAATCAGGATGTTAGGAACACTGTGGACAGTTTTCAGCAAGTTGCAACATTGAAATACAGAAATAAACACTTTTCCAAATACAAGCTCTAAATCATGTTGAAATACAGAAATAAACACTTTTCCAAAAACAAGCTCTAAATCATGTTGAAATACAGAAATTAACACTTTTCCATAAACAAGCTCTAAATCATGTTTGATGCACTCTGGAAGTTAATTTTTTTTCAGTACTGTTTAATCAGGATGTTAGGAACACTGTGGACAGTTTTCAGCAAGTTGCAACATTGAAATACAGAAATAAACACTTTTCCAAAAACAAGCTCTAAATCATGTTGAAATACAGAAATAAACACTTTTCCAAAAACAAGCTCTAAATCATGTTGAAATACAGAAATTAACACTTTTCCATAAACAAGCTCTAAATCATGTTTGATGCACTCTGGAAGTTAATTTTTTTTCAGTACTGTTTAATCAGGATGTTAGGAACACTGTGGACAGTTTTCAGCAAGTTGCAACATTGAAATACAGAAATAAACACTTTTCCAAAAACAAGCTCTAAATCATGTTGAAATACAGAAATAAACACTTTTCCAAAAACAAGCTCTAAATCATGTTGAAATACAGAAATTGACACTTTTCCATAAACAAGCTCTAAATCATGTTTGATGCACTCTGGAAGTTAATTTTTTTTCAGTACTGTTTAATCAGGATGTTAGGAACACTGTGGACAGTTTTCAGCAAGTTGCAACATTGAAATACAGAAATAAACACTTTTCCAAAAACAAGCTCTAAATCATCTTGAAAAACAGAAATAAGCACTTTTCAAAAACAAGCTTCAAATCATGTTGAAATACAGAAATTGACACTTTTCCAAAAACAAGCTCCAAATCATGTTGAAATACAGAAATAAACACTTTTCCATAAACAAGCTCTAAATCATGTTTGATGCACTCTGGAAGTTAATTTTTTTTCAGTACTGTTTAATCAGGATGTTAGGAACACTGTGGACAGTTTTCAGCAAGTTGCAACATTGAAATACAGAAATAAACACTTTTCCAAATACAAGCTCTAAATCATGTTGAAATACAGAAATAAACACTTTTCCAAAAACAAGCTCTAAATCATGTTGAAATACAGAAATTAACACTTTTCCATAAACAAGCTCTAAATCATGTTTGATGCACTCTGGAAGTTAATTTTTTTTCAGTACTGTTTAATCAGGATGTTAGGAACACTGTGGACAGTTTTCAGCAAGTTGCAACATTGAAATACAGAAATAAACACTTTTCCAAAAACAAGCTCCAAATCATGTTGAAATACAGAAATAAAACTTTTCCATAAACAAGCTCTAAATCATGTTTGATGCACTCTGGAAGTTAATTTTTTTTCAGTACTGTTTAATCAGGATGTTAGGAACACTGTGGACAGTTTTCAGCAAGTTGCAACATTGAAATACAGAAATAAACACTTTTCCAAAAACAAGCTCTAAATCATGTTGAAATACAGAAATAAACACTTTTCCAAAAACAAGCTCTAAATCATGTTGAAATACAGAAATTAACACTTTTCCATAAACAAGCTCTAAATCATGTTTGATGCACTCTGGAAGTTAATTTTTTTTCAGTACTGTTTAATCAGGATGTTAGGAACACTGTGGACAGTTTTCAGCAAGTTGCAACATTGAAATACAGAAATAAACACTTTTCCAAAAACAAGCTCTAAATCATCTTGAAAAACAGAAATAAGCACTTTTCAAAAACAAGCTTCAAATCATGTTGAAATACAGAAATTGACACTTTTCCAAAAACAAGCTCCAAATCATGTTGAAATACAGAAATAAACACTTTTCCATAAACAAGCTCTAAATCATGTTTGATGCACTCTGGAAGTTAATTTTTTTTCAGTACTGTTTAATCAGGATGTTAGGAACACTGTGGACAGTTTTCAGCAAGTTGCAACATTGAAATACAGAAATAAACACTTTTCCAAAAACAAGCTCTAAATCATGTTGAAATACAGAAATAAAACATTTTCCATAAACAAGCTCTAAATCATGTTTGATGCACTCTGGAAGTTAATTTTTTTTCAGTACTGTTTAATCAGGATGTTAGGAACACTGTGGACAGTTTTCAGCAAGTTGCAACATTGAAATACAGAAATAAACACTTTTCCAAAAACAAGCTCTAAATCATGTTGAAATACAGAAATAAACACTTTTCCAAAAACAAGCTCCAAATCATGTTGAAATACAGAAATAAACACTTTTCCATAAACAAGCTCTAAATCATGTTTGATGCACTCTGGAAGTTAATTTTTTTTCAGTACTGTTTAATCAGGATGTTAGGAACACTGTGGACAGTTTTCAGCAAGTTGCAACATTGAAATACAGAAATAAACACTTTTCCAAAAACAAGCTCTAAATCATGTTGAAATACAGAAATAAACACTTTTCCAAAAACAAGCTCTAAATCATGTTGAAATACAGAAATTGACACTTTTCCATAAACAAGCTCTAATTCATGTTTGATGCACTCTGGAAGTTAATTTTTTTTCAGTACTGTTTAATCAGGATGTTAGGAACACTGTGGACAGTTTTCAGCAAGTTGCAACATTGAAATACAGAAATAAACACTTTTCCAAAAACAAGCTCTAAATCATCTTGAAAAACAGAAATAAGCACTTTTCAAAAACAAGCTTCAAATCATGTTGAAATACAGAAATTGACACTTTTCCAAAAACAAGCTCCAAATCATGTTGAAATACAGAAATTGACACTTTTCCAAAAACAAGCTCCAAATCATGTTGAAATACAGAAATAAACACTTTTCCATAAACAAGCTCTAAATCATGTTTGATGCACTCTGGAAGTTAATTTTTTTTCAGTACTGTTTAATCAGGATGTTAGGAACACTGTGGACAGTTTTCAGCAAGTTGCAACATTGAAATACAGAAATAAACACTTTTCCAAATACAAGCTCTAAATCATGTTGAAATACAGAAATAAACACTTTTCCAAAAACAAGCTCTAAATCATGTTGAAATACAGAAATTAACACTTTTCCATAAACAAGCTCTAAATCATGTTTGATGCACTCTGGAAGTTAATTTTTTTTCAGTACTGTTTAATCAGGATGTTAGGAACACTGTGGACAGTTTTCAGCAAGTTGCAACATTGAAATACAGAAATAAACACTTTTCCAAAAACAAGCTCCAAATCATGTTGAAATACAGAAATAAAACATTTTCCATAAACAAGCTCTAAATCATGTTTGATGCACTCTGGAAGTTAATTTTTTTTCAGTACTGTTAAATCAGGATGTTAGGAACACTGTGGACAGTTTTCAGCAAGTTGCAACATTGAAATACAGAAATAAACACTTTTCCAAAAACAAGCTCTAAATCATCTTGAAAAACAGAAATAAGCACTTTTCAAAAACAAGCTTCAAATCATGTTGAAATACAGAAATTGACACTTTTCCAAAAACAAGCTCCAAATCATGTTGAAATACAGAAATAAACACTTTTCCATAAACAAGCTCTAAATCATGTTTGATGCACTCTGGAAGTTAATTTTTTTTCAGTACTGTTTAATCAGGATGTTAGGAACACTGTGGACAGTTTTCAGCAAGTTGCAACATTGAAATACAGAAATAAACACTTTTCCAAAAACAAGCTCCAAATCATGTTGAAATACAGAAATAAAACATTTTCCATAAACAAGCTCTAAATCATGTTTGATGCACTCTGGAAGTTAATTTTTTTTCAGTACTGTTTAATCAGGATGTTAGGAACACTGTGGACAGTTTTCAGCAAGTTGCAACATTGAAATACAGAAATAAACACTTTTCCAAAAACAAGCTCTAAATCATGTTGAAATACAGAAATAAACACTTTTCCAAAAACAAGCTCCAAATCATGTTGAAATACAGAAATAAAAACTTTTCCATAAACAAGCTCTAAATCATGTTTGATGCACTCTGGAAGTTAATTTTTTTTCAGTACTGTTTAATCAGGATGTTAGGAACACTGTGGACAGTTTTCAGCAAGTTGCAACATTGAAATACAGAAATAAACACTTTTCCAAAAACAAGCTCTAAATCATGTTGAAATACAGAAATAAACACTTTTCCAAAAACAAGCTCTAAATCATGTTGAAATACAGAAATTGACACTTTTCCATAAACAAGCTCTAATTCATGTTTGATGCACTCTGGAAGTTAATTTTTTTTCAGTACTGTTTAATCAGGATGTTAGGAACACTGTGGACAGTTTTCAGCAAGTTGCAACATTGAAATACAGAAATAAACACTTTTCCAAAAACAAGCTCTAAATCATCTTGAAAAACAGAAATAAGCACTTTTCAAAAACAAGCTTCAAATCATGTTGAAATACAGAAATTGACACTTTTCCAAAAACAAGCTCCAAATCATGTTGAAATACAGAAATTGACACTTTTCCAAAAACAAGCTCCAAATCATGTTGAAATACAGAAATAAACACTTTTCCATAAACAAGCTCTAAATCATGTTTGATGCACTCTGGAAGTTAATTTTTTTTCAGTACTGTTTAATCAGGATGTTAGGAACACTGTGGACAGTTTTCAGCAAGTTGCAACATTGAAATACAGAAATAAACACTTTTCCAAATACAAGCTCTAAATCATGTTGAAATACAGAAATAAACACTTTTCCAAAAACAAGCTCTAAATCATGTTGAAATACAGAAATTAACACTTTTCCATAAACAAGCTCTAAATCATGTTTGATGCACTCTGGAAGTTAATTTTTTTTCAGTACTGTTTAATCAGGATGTTAGGAACACTGTGGACAGTTTTCAGCAAGTTGCAACATTGAAATACAGAAATAAACACTTTTCCAAAAACAAGCTCCAAATCATGTTGAAATACAGAAATAAACACTTTTCCATAAACAAGCTCTAAATCATGTTTGATGCACTCTGGAAGTTAATTTTTTTTCAGTACTGTTTAATCAGGATGTTAGGAACACTGTGGACAGTTTTCAGCAAGTTGCAACATTGAAATACAGAAATAAACACTTTTCCAAAAACAAGCTCCAAATCATGTTGAAATACAGAAATAAAACTTTTCCATAAACAAGCTCTAAATCATGTTTGATGCACTCTGGAAGTTAATTTTTTTTCAGTACTGTTTAATCAGGATGTTAGGAACACTGTGGACAGTTTTCAGCAAGTTGCAACATTGAAATACAGAAATAAACACTTTTCCAAAAACAAGCTCTAAATCATGTTGAAATACAGAAATAAACACTTTTCCAAAAACAAGCTCTAAATCATGTTGAAATACAGAAATTGACACTTTTCCATAAACAAGCTCTAATTCATGTTTGATGCACTCTGGAAGTTAATTTTTTTTCAGTACTGTTTAATCAGGATGTTAGGAACACTGTGGACAGTTTTCAGCAAGTTGCAACATTGAAATACAGAAATAAACACTTTTCCAAAAACAAGCTCTAAATCATCTTGAAAAACAGAAATAAGCACTTTTCAAAAACAAGCTTCAAATCATGTTGAAATACAGAAATTGACACTTTTCCAAAAACAAGCTCCAAATCATGTTGAAATACAGAAATAAACACTTTTCCATAAACAAGCTCTAAATCATGTTTGATGCACTCTGGAAGTTAATTTTTTTTCAGTACTGTTTAATCAGGATGTTAGGAACACTGTGGACAGTTTTCAGCAAGTTGCAACATTGAAATACAGAAATAAACACTTTTCCAAATACAAGCTCTAAATCATGTTGAAATACAGAAATAAACACTTTTCCAAAAACAAGCTCTAAATCATGTTGAAATACAGAAATTGACACTTTTCCATAAACAAGCTCTAATTCATGTTTGATGCACTCTGGAAGTTAATTTTTTTTCAGTACTGTTTAATCAGGATGTTAGGAACACTGTGGACAGTTTTCAGCAAGTTGCAACATTGAAATACAGAAATAAACACTTTTCCAAAAACAAGCTCTAAATCATCTTGAAAAACAGAAATAAGCACTTTTCAAAAACAAGCTTCAAATCATGTTGAAATACAGAAATTGACACTTTTCCAAAAACAAGCTCCAAATCATGTTGAAATACAGAAATTGACACTTTTCCAAAAACAAGCTCCAAATCATGTTGAAATACAGAAATAAACACTTTTCCATAAACAAGCTCTAAATCATGTTTGATGCACTCTGGAAGTTAATTTTTTTTCAGTACTGTTTAATCAGGATGTTAGGAACACTGTGGACAGTTTTCAGCAAGTTGCAACATTGAAATACAGAAATAAACACTTTTCCAAATACAAGCTCTAAATCATGTTGAAATACAGAAATAAACACTTTTCCAAAAACAAGCTCTAAATCATGTTGAAATACAGAAATTAACACTTTTCCATAAACAAGCTCTAAATCATGTTTGATGCACTCTGGAAGTTAATTTTTTTTCAGTACTGTTTAATCAGGATGTTAGGAACACTGTGGACAGTTTTCAGCAAGTTGCAACATTGAAATACAGAAATAAACACTTTTCCAAAAACAAGCTCCAAATCATGTTGAAATACAGAAATTAACACTTTTCCATAAACAAGCTCTAAATCATGTTTGATGCACTCTGGAAGTTAATTTTTTTTCAGTACTGTTTAATCAGGATGTTAGGAACACTGTGGACAGTTTTCAGCAAGTTGCAACATTGAAATACAGAAATAAACACTTTTCCAAAAACAAGCTCCAAATCATGTTGAAATACAGAAATAAAACTTTTCCATAAACAAGCTCTAAATCATGTTTGATGCACTCTGGAAGTTAATTTTTTTTCAGTACTGTTTAATCAGGATGTTAGGAACACTGTGGACAGTTTTCAGCAAGTTGCAACATTGAAATACAGAAATAAACACTTTTCCAAAAACAAGCTCTAAATCATGTTGAAATACAGAAATAAACACTTTTCCAAAAACAAGCTCTAAATCATGTTGAAATACAGAAATTGACACTTTTCCATAAACAAGCTCTAATTCATGTTTGATGCACTCTGGAAGTTAATTTTTTTTCAGTACTGTTTAATCAGGATGTTAGGAACACTGTGGACAGTTTTCAGCAAGTTGCAACATTGAAATACAGAAATAAACACTTTTCCAAAAACAAGCTCTAAATCATCTTGAAAAACAGAAATAAGCACTTTTCAAAAACAAGCTTCAAATCATGTTGAAATACAGAAATTGACACTTTTCCAAAAACAAGCTCCAAATCATGTTGAAATACAGAAATAAACACTTTTCCATAAACAAGCTCTAAATCATGTTTGATGCACTCTGGAAGTTAATTTTTTTTCAGTACTGTTTAATCAGGATGTTAGGAACACTGTGGACAGTTTTCAGCAAGTTGCAACATTGAAATACAGAAATAAACACTTTTCCAAATACAAGCTCTAAATCATGTTGAAATACAGAAATAAACACTTTTCCAAAAACAAGCTCTAAATCATGTTGAAATACAGAAATTAACACTTTTCCATAAACAAGCTCTAAATCATGTTTGATGCACTCTGGAAGTTAATTTTTTTTCAGTACTGTTTAATCAGGATGTTAGGAACACTGTGGACAGTTTTCAGCAAGTTGCAACATTGAAATACAGAAATAAACACTTTTCCAAAAACAAGCTCCAAATCATGTTGAAATACAGAAATAAAACTTTTCCATAAACAAGCTCTAAATCATGTTTGATGCACTCTGGAAGTTAATTTTTTTTCAGTACTGTTTAATCAGGATGTTAGGAACACTGTGGACAGTTTTCAGCAAGTTGCAACATTGAAATACAGAAATAAACACTTTTCCAAAAACAAGCTCTAAATCATGTTGAAATACAGAAATAAACACTTTTCCAAAAACAAGCTCTAAATCATGTTGAAATACAGAAATTGACACTTTTCCATAAACAAGCTCTAATTCATGTTTGATGCACTCTGGAAGTTAATTTTTTTTCAGTACTGTTTAATCAGGATGTTAGGAACACTGTGGACAGTTTTCAGCAAGTTGCAACATTGAAATACAGAAATAAACACTTTTCCAAAAACAAGCTCTAAATCATCTTGAAAAACAGAAATAAGCACTTTTCAAAAACAAGCTTCAAATCATGTTGAAATACAGAAATTGACACTTTTCCAAAAACAAGCTCCAAATCATGTTGAAATACAGAAATAAACACTTTTCCATAAACAAGCTCTAAATCATGTTTGATGCACTCTGGAAGTTAATTTTTTTTCAGTACTGTTTAATCAGGATGTTAGGAACACTGTGGACAGTTTTCAGCAAGTTGCAACATTGAAATACAGAAATAAACACTTTTCCAAATACAAGCTCTAAATCATGTTGAAATACAGAAATAAACACTTTTCCAAAAACAAGCTCTAAATCATGTTGAAATACAGAAATTAACACTTTTCCATAAACAAGCTCTAAATCATGTTTGATGCACTCTGGAAGTTAATTTTTTTTCAGTACTGTTTAATCAGGATGTTAGGAACACTGTGGACAGTTTTCAGCAAGTTGCAACATTGAAATACAGAAATAAACACTTTTCCAAAAACAAGCTCCAAATCATGTTGAAATACAGAAATAAAACACTTTTCCATAAACAAGCTCTAAATCATGTTTGATGCACTCTGGAAGTTAATTTTTTTTCAGTACTGTTTAATCAGGATGTTAGGAACACTGTGGACAGTTTTCAGCAAGTTGCAACATTGAAATACAGAAATAAACACTTTTCCAAAAACAAGCTCTAAATCATGTTGAAATACAGAAATAAACACTTTTCCAAAAACAAGCTCTAAATCATGTTGAAATACAGAAATTGACACTTTTCCATAAACAAGCTCTAATTCATGTTTGATGCACTCTGGAAGTTAATTTTTTTTCAGTACTGTTTAATCAGGATGTTAGGAACACTGTGGACAGTTTTCAGCAAGTTGCAACATTGAAATACAGAAATAAACACTTTTCCAAAAACAAGCTCTAAATCATCTTGAAAAACAGAAATAAGCACTTTTCAAAAACAAGCTTCAAATCATGTTGAAATACAGAAATTGACACTTTTCCAAAAACAAGCTCCAAATCATGTTGAAATACAGAAATTGACACTTTTCCAAAAACAAGCTCCAAATCATGTTGAAATACAGAAATAAACACTTTTCCATAAACAAGCTCTAAATCATGTTTGATGCACTCTGGAAGTTAATTTTTTTTCAGTACTGTTTAATCAGGATGTTAGGAACACTGTGGACAGTTTTCAGCAAGTTGCAACATTGAAATACAGAAATAAACACTTTTCCAAATACAAGCTCTAAATCATGTTGAAATACAGAAATAAACACTTTTCCAAAAACAAGCTCTAAATCATGTTGAAATACAGAAATTAACACTTTTCCATAAACAAGCTCTAAATCATGTTTGATGCACTCTGGAAGTAAATTTTTTTTCAGTACTGTTTAATCAGGATGTTAGGAACACTGTGGACAGTTTTCAGCAAGTTGCAACATTGAAATACAGAAATAAACACTTTTCCAAAAACAAGCTCCAAATCATGTTGAAATACAGAAATAAACACTTTTCCATAAACAAGCTCTAAATCATGTTTGATGCACTCTGGAAGTTAATTTTTTTTCAGTACTGTTTAATCAGGATGTTAGGAACACTGTGGACAGTTTTCAGCAAGTTGCAACATTGAAATACAGAAATAAACACTTTTCCAAAAACAAGCTCCAAATCATGTTGAAATACAGAAATAAAAACTTTTCCATAAACAAGCTCTAAATCATGTTTGATGCACTCTGGAAGTTAATTTTTTTTCAGTACTGTTTAATCAGGATGTTAGGAACACTGTGGACAGTTTTCAGCAAGTTGCAACATTGAAATACAGAAATAAACACTTTTCCAAAAACAAGCTCTAAATCATGTTGAAATACAGAAATAAACACTTTTCCAAAAACAAGCTCTAAATCATGTTGAAATACAGAAATTGACACTTTTCCATAAACAAGCTCTAATTCATGTTTGATGCACTCTGGAAGTTAATTTTTTTTCAGTACTGTTTAATCAGGATGTTAGGAACACTGTGGACAGTTTTCAGCAAGTTGCAACATTGAAATACAGAAATAAACACTTTTCCAAAAACAAGCTCTAAATCATCTTGAAAAACAGAAATAAGCACTTTTCAAAAACAAGCTTCAAATCATGTTGAAATACAGAAATTGACACTTTTCCAAAAACAAGCTCCAAATCATGTTGAAATACAGAAATAAACACTTTTCCATAAACAAGCTCTAAATCATGTTTGATGCACTCTGGAAGTTAATTTTTTTTCAGTACTGTTTAATCAGGATGTTAGGAACACTGTGGACAGTTTTCAGCAAGTTGCAACATTGAAATACAGAAATAAACACTTTTCCAAATACAAGCTCTAAATCATGTTGAAATACAGAAATAAACACTTTTCCAAAAACAAGCTCTAAATCATGTTGAAATACAGAAATTAACACTTTTCCATAAACAAGCTCTAAATCATGTTTGATGCACTCTGGAAGTTAATTTTTTTTCAGTACTGTTTAATCAGGATGTTAGGAACACTGTGGACAGTTTTCAGCAAGTTGCAACATTGAAATACAGAAATAAACACTTTTCCAAAAACAAGCTCCAAATCATGTTGAAATACAGAAATAAAACTTTTCCATAAACAAGCTCTAAATCATGTTTGATGCACTCTGGAAGTTAATTTTTTTTCAGTACTGTTTAATCAGGATGTTAGGAACACTGTGGACAGTTTTCAGCAAGTTGCAACATTGAAATACAGAAATAAACACTTTTCCAAAAACAAGCTCTAAATCATGTTGAAATACAGAAATAAACACTTTTCCAAAAACAAGCTCTAAATCATGTTGAAATACAGAAATTGACACTTTTCCATAAACAAGCTCTAATTCATGTTTGATGCACTCTGGAAGTTAATTTTTTTTCAGTACTGTTTAATCAGGATGTTAGGAACACTGTGGACAGTTTTCAGCAAGTTGCAACATTGAAATACAGAAATAAACACTTTTCCAAAAACAAGCTCTAAATCATCTTGAAAAACAGAAATAAGCACTTTTCAAAAACAAGCTTCAAATCATGTTGAAATACAGAAATTGACACTTTTCCAAAAACAAGCTCCAAATCATGTTGAAATACAGAAATAAACACTTTTCCATAAACAAGCTCTAAATCATGTTTGATGCACTCTGGAAGTTAATTTTTTTTCAGTACTGTTTAATCAGGATGTTAGGAACACTGTGGACAGTTTTCAGCAAGTTGCAACATTGAAATACAGAAATAAACACTTTTCCAAATACAAGCTCTAAATCATGTTGAAATACAGAAATAAACACTTTTCCAAAAACAAGCTCTAAATCATGTTGAAATACAGAAATTAACACTTTTCCATAAACAAGCTCTAAATCATGTTTGATGCACTCTGGAAGTTAATTTTTTTTCAGTACTGTTTAATCAGGATGTTAGGAACACTGTGGACAGTTTTCAGCAAGTTGCAACATTGAAATACAGAAATAAACACTTTTCCAAAAACAAGCTCCAAATCATGTTGAAATACAGAAATAAACACTTTTCCATAAACAAGCTCTAAATCATGTTTGATGCACTCTGGAAGTTAATTTTTTTTCAGTACTGTTTAATCAGGATGTTAGGAACACTGTGGACAGTTTTCAGCAAGTTGCAACATTGAAATACAGAAATAAACACTTTTCCAAAAACAAGCTCTAAATCATGTTGAAATACAGAAATAAACACTTTTCCAAAAACAAGCTCCAAATCATGTTGAAATACAGAAATAAACACTTTTCCATAAACAAGCTCTAAATCATGTTTGATGCACTCTGGAAGTTAATTTTTTTTCAGTACTGTTTAATCAGGATGTTAGGAACACTGTGGACAGTTTTCAGCAAGTTGCAACATTGAAATACAGAAATAAACACTTTTCCAAAAACAAGCTCTAAATCATGTTGAAATACAGAAATAAACACTTTTCCAAAAACAAGCTCTAAATCATGTTGAAATACAGAAATTGACACTTTTCCATAAACAAGCTCTAATTCATGTTTGATGCACTCTGGAAGTTAATTTTTTTTCAGTACTGTTTAATCAGGATGTTAGGAACACTGTGGACAGTTTTCAGCAAGTTGCAACATTGAAATACAGAAATAAACACTTTTCCAAAAACAAGCTCTAAATCATCTTGAAAAACAGAAATAAGCACTTTTCAAAAACAAGCTTCAAATCATGTTGAAATACAGAAATTGACACTTTTCCAAAAACAAGCTCCAAATCATGTTGAAATACAGAAATTGACACTTTTCCAAAAACAAGCTCCAAATCATGTTGAAATACAGAAATAAACACTTTTCCATAAACAAGCTCTAAATCATGTTTGATGCACTCTGGAAGTTAATTTTTTTTCAGTACTGTTTAATCAGGATGTTAGGAACACTGTGGACAGTTTTCAGCAAGTTGCAACATTGAAATACAGAAATAAACACTTTTCCAAATACAAGCTCTAAATCATGTTGAAATACAGAAATAAACACTTTTCCAAAAACAAGCTCTAAATCATGTTGAAATACAGAAATTAACACTTTTCCATAAACAAGCTCTAAATCATGTTTGATGCACTCTGGAAGTTAATTTTTTTTCAGTACTGTTTAATCAGGATGTTAGGAACACTGTGGACAGTTTTCAGCAAGTTGCAACATTGAAATACAGAAATAAACACTTTTCCAAAAACAAGCTCCAAATCATGTTGAAATACAGAAATAAACACTTTTCCATAAACAAGCTCTAAATCATGTTTGATGCACTCTGGAAGTTAATTTTTTTTCAGTACTGTTTAATCAGGATGTTAGGAACACTGTGGACAGTTTTCAGCAAGTTGCAACATTGAAATACAGAAATAAACACTTTTCCAAAAACAAGCTCTAAATCATGTTGAAATACAGAAATAAACACTTTTCCAAAAACAAGCTCCAAATCATGTTGAAATACAGAAATAAAACTTTTCCATAAACAAGCTCTAAATCATGTTTGATGCACTCTGGAAGTTAATTTTTTTTCAGTACTGTTTAATCAGGATGTTAGGAACACTGTGGACAGTTTTCAGCAAGTTGCAACATTGAAATACAGAAATAAACACTTTTCCAAAAACAAGCTCTAAATCATGTTGAAATACAGAAATAAACACTTTTCCAAAAACAAGCTCTAAATCATGTTGAAATACAGAAATTGACACTTTTCCATAAACAAGCTCTAATTCATGTTTGATGCACTCTGGAAGTTAATTTTTTTTCAGTACTGTTTAATCAGGATGTTAGGAACACTGTGGACAGTTTTCAGCAAGTTGCAACATTGAAATACAGAAATAAACACTTTTCCAAAAACAAGCTCTAAATCATCTTGAAAAACAGAAATAAGCACTTTTCAAAAACAAGCTTCAAATCATGTTGAAATACAGAAATTGACACTTTTCCAAAAACAAGCTCCAAATCATGTTGAAATACAGAAATAAACACTTTTCCATAAACAAGCTCTAAATCATGTTTGATGCACTCTGGAAGTTAATTTTTTTTCAGTACTGTTTAATCAGGATGTTAGGAACACTGTGGACAGTTTTCAGCAAGTTGCAACATTGAAATACAGAAATAAACACTTTTCCAAATACAAGCTCTAAATCATGTTGAAATACAGAAATAAACACTTTTCCAAAAACAAGCTCTAAATCATGTTGAAATACAGAAATTAACACTTTTCCATAAACAAGCTCTAAATCATGTTTGATGCACTCTGGAAGTTAATTTTTTTTCAGTACTGTTTAATCAGGATGTTAGGAACACTGTGGACAGTTTTCAGCAAGTTGCAACATTGAAATACAGAAATAAACACTTTTCCAAAAACAAGCTCCAAATCATGTTGAAATACAGAAATAAAACTTTTCCATAAACAAGCTCTAAATCATGTTTGATGCACTCTGGAAGTTAATTTTTTTTCAGTACTGTTTAATCAGGATGTTAGGAACACTGTGGACAGTTTTCAGCAAGTTGCAACATTGAAATACAGAAATAAACACTTTTCCAAAAACAAGCTCTAAATCATGTTGAAATACAGAAATAAACACTTTTCCAAAAACAAGCTCTAAATCATGTTGAAATACAGAAATTAACACTTTTCCATAAACAAGCTCTAAATCATGTTTGATGCACTCTGGAAGTTAATTTTTTTTCAGTACTGTTTAATCAGGATGTTAGGAACACTGTGGACAGTTTTCAGCAAGTTGCAACATTGAAATACAGAAATAAACACTTTTCCAAAAACAAGCTCTAAATCATCTTGAAAAACAGAAATAAGCACTTTTCAAAAACAAGCTTCAAATCATGTTGAATCGAAATTCACTTTTCAAAAACAGCTCAAATCATTGAAATACAGAAATACACTTTTCCAAAAACAAGCTCCAAATCATGTTGAAATACAGAAATAAACACTTTTCCATAAACAAGCTCTAAATCATGTTTGATGCACTCTGGAAGTTAATTTTTTTTCAGTACTGTTTAATCAGGATGTTAGGAACACTGTGGACAGTTTTCAGCAAGTTGCAACATTGAAATACAGAAATTGACACTTTTCCATAAACAAGCTCTAAATCATGTTTGATGCACTCTGGAAGTTAATTTTTTTTCAGTACTGTTTAATCAGGATGTTAGGAACACTGTGGACAGTTTTCAGCAAGTTGCAACATTGAAATACAGAAATAAACACTTTTCCAAAAACAAGCTCTAAATCATCTTGAAAAACAGAAATAAGCACTTTTCAAAAACAAGCTTCAAATCATGTTGAAATACAGAAATTGACACTTTTCCAAAAACAAGCTCCAAATCATGTTGAAATACAGAAATTGACACTTTTCCAAAAACAAGCTCCAAATCATGTTGAAATACAGAAATAAACACTTTTCCATAAACAAGCTCTAAATCATGTTTGATGCACTCTGGAAGTTAATTTTTTTTCAGTACTGTTTAATCAGGATGTTAGGAACACTGTGGACAGTTTTCAGCAAGTTGCAACATTGAAATACAGAAATAAACACTTTTCCAAATACAAGCTCTAAATCATGTTGAAATACAGAAATAAACACTTTTCCAAAAACAAGCTCTAAATCATGTTGAAATACAGAAATTAACACTTTTCCATAAACAAGCTCTAAATCATGTTTGATGCACTCTGGAAGTTAATTTTTTTTCAGTACTGTTTAATCAGGATGTTAGGAACACTGTGGACAGTTTTCAGCAAGTTGCAACATTGAAATACAGAAATAAACACTTTTCCAAAAACAAGCTCTCAAATCATGTTGAAATACAGAAATTAACACTTTTCCATAAACAAGCTCTAAATCATGTTTGATGCACTCTGGAAGTTAATTTTTTTTCAGTACTGTTTAATCAGGATGTTAGGAACACTGTGGACAGTTTTCAGCAAGTTGCAACATTGAAATACAGAAATAAACACTTTTCCAAAAACAAGCTCCAAATCATGTTGAAATACAGAAATAAAACTTTTCCATAAACAAGCTCTAAATCATGTTTGATGCACTCTGGAAGTTAATTTTTTTTCAGTACTGTTTAATCAGGATGTTAGGAACACTGTGGACAGTTTTCAGCAAGTTGCAACATTGAAATACAGAAATAAACACTTTTCCAAAAACAAGCTCTAAATCATGTTGAAATACAGAAATAAACACTTTTCCAAAAACAAGCTCTAAATCATGTTGAAATACAGAAATTGACACTTTTCCATAAACAAGCTCTAATTCATGTTTGATGCACTCTGGAAGTTAATTTTTTTTCAGTACTGTTTAATCAGGATGTTAGGAACACTGTGGACAGTTTTCAGCAAGTTGCAACATTGAAATACAGAAATAAACACTTTTCCAAAAACAAGCTCTAAATCATCTTGAAAAACAGAAATAAGCACTTTTCAAAAACAAGCTTCAAATCATGTTGAAATACAGAAATTGACACTTTTCCAAAAACAAGCTCCAAATCATGTTGAAATACAGAAATAAACACTTTTCCATAAACAAGCTCTAAATCATGTTTGATGCACTCTGGAAGTTAATTTTTTTTCAGTACTGTTTAATCAGGATGTTAGGAACACTGTGGACAGTTTTCAGCAAGTTGCAACATTGAAATACAGAAATAAACACTTTTCCAAATACAAGCTCTAAATCATGTTGAAATACAGAAATAAACACTTTTCCAAAAACAAGCTCTAAATCATGTTGAAATACAGAAATTAACACTTTTCCATAAACAAGCTCTAAATCATGTTTGATGCACTCTGGAAGTTAATTTTTTTTCAGTACTGTTTAATCAGGATGTTAGGAACACTGTGGACAGTTTTCAGCAAGTTGCAACATTGAAATACAGAAATAAACACTTTTCCAAAAACAAGCTCCAAATCATGTTGAAATACAGAAATAAAACATTTTCCATAAACAAGCTCTAAATCATGTTTGATGCACTCTGGAAGTTAATTTTTTTTCAGTACTGTTTAATCAGGATGTTAGGAACACTGTGGACAGTTTTCAGCAAGTTGCAACATTGAAATACAGAAATAAACACTTTTCCAAAAACAAGCTCTAAATCATGTTGAAATACAGAAATAAACACTTTTCCAAAAACAAGCTCTAAATCATGTTGAAATACAGAAATTGACACTTTTCCATAAACAAGCTCTAATTCATGTTTGATGCACTCTGGAAGTTAATTTTTTTTCAGTACTGTTTAATCAGGATGTTAGGAACACTGTGGACAGTTTTCAGCAAGTTGCAACATTGAAATACAGAAATAAACACTTTTCCAAAAACAAGCTCTAAATCATCTTGAAAAACAGAAATAAGCACTTTTCAAAAACAAGCTTCAAATCATGTTGAAATACAGAAATTGACACTTTTCCAAAAACAAGCTCCAAATCATGTTGAAATACAGAAATAAACACTTTTCCATAAACAAGCTCTAAATCATGTTTGATGCACTCTGGAAGTTAATTTTTTTTCAGTACTGTTTAATCAGGATGTTAGGAACACTGTGGACAGTTTTCAGCAAGTTGCAACATTGAAATACAGAAATAAACACTTTTCCAAATACAAGCTCTAAATCATGTTGAAATACAGAAATAAACACTTTTCCAAAAACAAGCTCTAAATCATGTTGAAATACAGAAATTAACACTTTTCCATAAACAAGCTCTAAATCATGTTTGATGCACTCTGGAAGTTAATTTTTTTTCAGTACTGTTTAATCAGGATGTTAGGAACACTGTGGACAGTTTTCAGCAAGTTGCAACATTGAAATACAGAAATAAACACTTTTCCAAAAACAAGCTCCAAATCATGTTGAAATACAGAAATAAACACTTTTCCATAAACAAGCTCTAAATCATGTTTGATGCACTCTGGAAGTTAATTTTTTTTCAGTACTGTTTAATCAGGATGTTAGGAACACTGTGGACAGTTTTCAGCAAGTTGCAACATTGAAATACAGAAATAAACACTTTTCCAAAAACAAGCTCTAAATCATGTTGAAATACAGAAATAAACACTTTTCCAAAAACAAGCTCTAAATCATGTTGAAATACAGAAATTGACACTTTTCCATAAACAAGCTCTAATTCATGTTTGATGCACTCTGGAAGTTAATTTTTTTTCAGTACTGTTTAATCAGGATGTTAGGAACACTGTGGACAGTTTTCAGCAAGTTGCAACATTGAAATACAGAAATAAACACTTTTCCAAAAACAAGCTCTAAATCATCTTGAAAAACAGAAATAAGCACTTTTCAAAAACAAGCTTCAAATCATGTTGAAATACAGAAATTGACACTTTTCCAAAAACAAGCTCCAAATCATGTTGAAATACAGAAATTGACACTTTTCCAAAAACAAGCTCCAAATCATGTTGAAATACAGAAATAAACACTTTTCCATAAACAAGCTCTAAATCATGTTTGATGCACTCTGGAAGTTAATTTTTTTTCAGTACTGTTTAATCAGGATGTTAGGAACACTGTGGACAGTTTTCAGCAAGTTGCAACATTGAAATACAGAAATAAACACTTTTCCAAATACAAGCTCTAAATCATGTTGAAATACAGAAATAAACACTTTTCCAAAAACAAGCTCTAAATCATGTTGAAATACAGAAATTAACACTTTTCCATAAACAAGCTCTAAATCATGTTTGATGCACTCTGGAAGTTAATTTTTTTTCAGTACTGTTTAATCAGGATGTTAGGAACACTGTGGACAGTTTTCAGCAAGTTGCAACATTGAAATACAGAAATAAACACTTTTCCAAAAACAAGCTCCAAATCATGTTGAAATACAGAAATAAACACTTTTCCATAAACAAGCTCTAAATCATGTTTGATGCACTCTGGAAGTTAATTTTTTTTCAGTACTGTTTAATCAGGATGTTAGGAACACTGTGGACAGTTTTCAGCAAGTTGCAACATTGAAATACAGAAATAAACACTTTTCCAAAAACAAGCTCTAAATCATGTTGAAATACAGAAATAAACACTTTTCCAAAAACAAGCTCCAAATCATGTTGAAATACAGAAATAAACACTTTTCCATAAACAAGCTCTAAATCATGTTTGATGCACTCTGGAAGTTAATTTTTTTTCAGTACTGTTTAATCAGGATGTTAGGAACACTGTGGACAGTTTTCAGCAAGTTGCAACATTGAAATACAGAAATAAACACTTTTCCAAAAACAAGCTCCAAATCATGTTGAAATACAGAAATAAAACATTTTCCATAAACAAGCTCTAAATCATGTTTGATGCACTCTGGAAGTTAATTTTTTTTCAGTACTGTTTAATCAGGATGTTAGGAACACTGTGGACAGTTTTCAGCAAGTTGCAACATTGAAATACAGAAATAAACACTTTTCCAAAAACAAGCTCTAAATCATCTTGAAAAACAGAAATAAGCACTTTTCAAAAACAAGCTTCAAATCATGTTGAAATACAGAAATTGACACTTTTCCAAAAACAAGCTCCAAATCATGTTGAAATACAGAAATAGACACTTTTCCAAAAACAAGCTCCAAATCATGTTGAAATACAGAAATAAACACTTTTCCATAAACAAGCTCTAAATCATGTTTGATGCACTCTGGAAGTTAATTTTTTTTCAGTACTGTTTAATCAGGATGTTAGGAACACTGTGGACAGTTTTCAGCAAGTTGCAACATTGAAATACAGAAATAAACACTTTTCCAAATACAAGCTCTAAATCATGTTGAAATACAGAAATAAACACTTTTCCATAAACAAGCTCTAAATCATGTTTGATGCACTCTGGAAGTTAATTTTTTTTCAGTACTGTTTAATCAGGATGTTAGGAACACTGTGGACAGTTTTCAGCGTTAACATGTAGAAATACATTTTCACAAGTCAACATTGAAATACAGAAATAAACACTTTTCCAAAAACAAGCTCCAAATCATGTTGAAATACAGAAATTAACACTTTTCCATAAACAAGCTCTAAATCATGTTTGATGCACTCTGGAAGTTAATTTTTTTTCAGTACTGTTTAATCAGGATGTTAGGAACACTGTGGACAGTTTTCAGCAAGTTGCAACATTGAAATACAGAAATAAACACTTTTCCAAAAACAAGCTCCAAATCATGTTGAAATACAGAAATAAAACTTTTCCATAAACAAGCTCTAAATCATGTTTGATGCACTCTGGAAGTTAATTTTTTTTCAGTACTGTTTAATCAGGATGTTAGGAACACTGTGGACAGTTTTCAGCAAGTTGCAACATTGAAATACAGAAATAAACACTTTTCCAAAAACAAGCTCTAAATCATGTTGAAATACAGAAATAAACACTTTTCCAAAAACAAGCTCTAAATCATGTTGAAATACAGAAATTGACACTTTTCCATAAACAAGCTCTAATTCATGTTTGATGCACTCTGGAAGTTAATTTTTTTTCAGTACTGTTTAATCAGGATGTTAGGAACACTGTGGACAGTTTTCAGCAAGTTGCAACATTGAAATACAGAAATAAACACTTTTCCAAAAACAAGCTCTAAATCATCTTGAAAAACAGAAATAAGCACTTTTCAAAAACAAGCTTCAAATCATGTTGAAATACAGAAATTGACACTTTTCCAAAAACAAGCTCCAAATCATGTTGAAATACAGAAATAAACACTTTTCCATAAACAAGCTCTAAATCATGTTTGATGCACTCTGGAAGTTAATTTTTTTTCAGTACTGTTTAATCAGGATGTTAGGAACACTGTGGACAGTTTTCAGCAAGTTGCAACATTGAAATACAGAAATAAACACTTTTCCAAATACAAGCTCTAAATCATGTTGAAATACAGAAATAAACACTTTTCCAAAAACAAGCTCTAAATCATGTTGAAATACAGAAATTAACACTTTTCCATAAACAAGCTCTAAATCATGTTTGATGCACTCTGGAAGTTAATTTTTTTTCAGTACTGTTTAATCAGGATGTTAGGAACACTGTGGACAGTTTTCAGCAAGTTGCAACATTGAAATACAGAAATAAACACTTTTCCAAAAACAAGCTCCAAATCATGTTGAAATACAGAAATAAAACATTTTCCATAAACAAGCTCTAAATCATGTTTGATGCACTCTGGAAGTTAATTTTTTTTCAGTACTGTTTAATCAGGATGTTAGGAACACTGTGGACAGTTTTCAGCAAGTTGCAACATTGAAATACAGAAATAAACACTTTTCCAAAAACAAGCTCTAAATCATGTTGAAATACAGAAATAAACACTTTTCCAAAAACAAGCTCTAAATCATGTTGAAATACAGAAATTGACACTTTTCCATAAACAAGCTCTAATTCATGTTTGATGCACTCTGGAAGTTAATTTTTTTTCAGTACTGTTTAATCAGGATGTTAGGAACACTGTGGACAGTTTTCAGCAAGTTGCAACATTGAAATACAGAAATAAACACTTTTCCAAAAACAAGCTCTAAATCATCTTGAAAAACAGAAATAAGCACTTTTCAAAAACAAGCTTCAAATCATGTTGAAATACAGAAATTGACACTTTTCCAAAAACAAGCTCCAAATCATGTTGAAATACAGAAATAAACACTTTTCCATAACAAGCTCTAAATCATGTTTGATGCACTCTGGAAGTTAATTTTTTTTCAGTACTGTTTAATCAGGATGTTAGGAACACTGTGGACAGTTTTCAGCAAGTTGCAACATTGAAATACAGAAATAAACACTTTTCCAAATACAAGCTCTAAATCATGTTGAAATACAGAAATAAACACTTTTCCAAAAACAAGCTCTAAATCATGTTGAAATACAGAAATTAACACTTTTCCATAAACAAGCTCTAAATCATGTTTGATGCACTCTGGAAGTTAATTTTTTTTCAGTACTGTTTAATCAGGATGTTAGGAACACTGTGGACAGTTTTCAGCAAGTTGCAACATTGAAATACAGAAATAAACACTTTTCCAAAAACAAGCTCCAAATCATGTTGAAATACAGAAATAAACACTTTTCCATAAACAAGCTCTAAATCATGTTTGATGCACTCTGGAAGTTAATTTTTTTTCAGTACTGTTTAATCAGGATGTTAGGAACACTGTGGACAGTTTTCAGCAAGTTGCAACATTGAAATACAGAAATAAACACTTTTCCAAAAACAAGCTCTAAATCATGTTGAAATACAGAAATAAACACTTTTCCAAAAACAAGCTCCAAATCATGTTGAAATACAGAAATAAAAACTTTTCCATAAACAAGCTCTAAATCATGTTTGATGCACTCTGGAAGTTAATTTTTTTTCAGTACTGTTTAATCAGGATGTTAGGAACACTGTGGACAGTTTTCAACAAGTTGCAACATTGAAATACAGAAATAAACACTTTTCCAAAAACAAGCTCTAAATCATGTTGAAATACAGAAATAAACACTTTTCCAAAAACAAGCTCTAAATCATGTTGAAATACAGAAATTGACACTTTTCCATAAACAAGCTCTAATTCATGTTTGATGCACTCTGGAAGTTAATTTTTTTTCAGTACTGTTTAATCAGGATGTTAGGAACACTGTGGACAGTTTTCAGCAAGTTGCAACATTGAAATACAGAAATAAACACTTTTCCAAAAACAAGCTCTAAATCATCTTGAAAAACAGAAATAAGCACTTTTCAAAAACAAGCTTCAAATCATGTTGAAATACAGAAATTGACACTTTTCCAAAAACAAGCTCCAAATCATGTTGAAATACAGAAATTGACACTTTTCCAAAAACAAGCTCCAAATCATGTTGAAATACAGAAATAAACACTTTTCCATAAACAAGCTCTAAATCATGTTTGATGCACTCTGGAAGTTAATTTTTTTTCAGTACTGTTTAATCAGGATGTTAGGAACACTGTGGACAGTTTTCAGCAAGTTGCAACATTGAAATACAGAAATAAACACTTTTCCAAATACAAGCTCTAAATCATGTTGAAATACAGAAATAAACACTTTTCCAAAAACAAGCTCTAAATCATGTTGAAATACAGAAATTAACACTTTTCCATAAACAAGCTCTAAATCATGTTTGATGCACTCTGGAAGTTAATTTTTTTTCAGTACTGTTTAATCAGGATGTTAGGAACACTGTGGACAGTTTTCAGCAAGTTGCAACATTGAAATACAGAAATAAACACTTTTCCAAAAACAAGCTCCAAATCATGTTGAAATACAGAAATAAAACTTTTCCATAAACAAGCTCTAAATCATGTTTGATGCACTCTGGAAGTTAATTTTTTTTCAGTACTGTTTAATCAGGATGTTAGGAACACTGTGGACAGTTTTCAGCAAGTTGCAACATTGAAATACAGAAATAAACACTTTTCCAAAAACAAGCTCTAAATCATGTTGAAATACAGAAATAAACACTTTTCCAAAAACAAGCTCTAAATCATGTTGAAATACAGAAATTGACACTTTTCCATAAACAAGCTCTAATTCATGTTTGATGCACTCTGGAAGTTAATTTTTTTTCAGTACTGTTTAATCAGGATGTTAGGAACACTGTGGACAGTTTTCAGCAAGTTGCAACATTGAAATACAGAAATAAACACTTTTCCAAAAACAAGCTCTAAATCATCTTGAAAAACAGAAATAAGCACTTTTCAAAAACAAGCTTCAAATCATGTTGAAATACAGAAATTGACACTTTTCCAAAAACAAGCTCCAAATCATGTTGAAATACAGAAATAAACACTTTTCCATAAACAAGCTCTAAATCATGTTTGATGCACTCTGGAAGTTAATTTTTTTTCAGTACTGTTTAATCAGGATGTTAGGAACACTGTGGACAGTTTTCAGCAAGTTGCAACATTGAAATACAGAAATAAACACTTTTCCAAATACAAGCTCTAAATCATGTTGAAATACAGAAATAAACACTTTTCCAAAAACAAGCTCTAAATCATGTTGAAATACAGAAATTAACACTTTTCCATAAACAAGCTCTAAATCATGTTTGATGCACTCTGGAAGTTAATTTTTTTTCAGTACTGTTTAATCAGGATGTTAGGAACACTGTGGACAGTTTTCAGCAAGTTGCAACATTGAAATACAGAAATAAACACTTTTCCAAAAACAAGCTCCAAATCATGTTGAAATACAGAAATAAACACTTTTCCATAAACAAGCTCTAAATCATGTTTGATGCACTCTGGAAGTTAATTTTTTTTCAGTACTGTTTAATCAGGATGTTAGGAACACTGTGGACAGTTTTCAGCAAGTTGCAACATTGAAATACAGAAATAAACACTTTTCCAAAAACAAGCTCTAAATCATGTTGAAATACAGAAATAAACACTTTTCCAAAAACAAGCTCTAAATCATGTTGAAATACAGAAATTAACACTTTTCCATAAACAAGCTCTAAATCATGTTTGATGCACTCTGGAAGTTAATTTTTTTTCAGTACTGTTTAATCAGGATGTTAGGAACACTGTGGACAGTTTTCAGCAAGTTGCAACATTGAAATACAGAAATAAACACTTTTCCAAAAACAAGCTCCAAATCATGTTGAAATACAGAAATAAAACTTTTCCATAAACAAGCTCTAAATCATGTTTGATGCACTCTGGAAGTTAATTTTTTTTCAGTACTGTTTAATCAGGATGTTAGGAACACTGTGGACAGTTTTCAGCAAGTTGCAACATTGAAATACAGAAATAAACACTTTTCCAAAAACAAGCTCTAAATCATCTTGAAAAACAGAAATAAGCACTTTTCAAAAACAAGCTTCAAATCATGTTGAAATACAGAAATTGACACTTTCCCGCTCCCGGAACAGAAATTGACACTTTTCCAAAAACAAGCTCCAAATCATGTTGAAATACAGAAATAAACACTTTTCCATAAACAAGCTCTAAATCATGTTTGATGCACTCTGGAAGTTAATTTTTTTTCAGTACTGTTTAATCAGGATGTTAGGAACACTGTGGACAGTTTTCAGCAAGTTGCAACATTGAAATACAGAAATAAACACTTTTCCAAATACAAGCTCTAAATCATGTTGAAATACAGAAATAAACACTTTTCCAAAAACAAGCTCTAAATCATGTTGAAATACAGAAATTAACACTTTTCCATAAACAAGCTCTAAATCATGTTTGATGCACTCTGGAAGTTAATTTTTTTTCAGTACTGTTTAATCAGGATGTTAGGAACACTGTGGACAGTTTTCAGCAAGTTGCAACATTGAAATACAGAAATAAACACTTTTCCAAAAACAAGCTCCAAATCATGTTGAAATACAGAAATAAAACATTTTCCATAAACAAGCTCTAAATCATGTTTGATGCACTCTGGAAGTTAATTTTTTTTCAGTACTGTTAAATCAGGATGTTAGGAACACTGTGGACAGTTTTCAGCAAGTTGCAACATTGAAATACAGAAATAAACACTTTTCCAAAAACAAGCTCTAAATCATCT
The DNA here is from genome assembly GCF_029448725.1 of Salvelinus fontinalis. Taxonomy (NCBI): domain Eukaryota; kingdom Metazoa; phylum Chordata; class Actinopteri; order Salmoniformes; family Salmonidae; genus Salvelinus; species Salvelinus fontinalis. Next base: position 93,149 of record NW_026600957.1, read on the forward strand.
TGAAAAACAGAAATAAGCACTTTTCAAAAACAAGCTTCAAATCATGTTGAAATACAGAAATTGACACTTTTCCAAAAACAAGCTCCAAATCATGTTGAAATACAGAAATAAACACTTTTCCATAAACAAGCTCTAAATCATGTTTGATGCACTCTGGAAGTTAATTTTTTTTCAGTACTGTTTAATCAGGATGTTAGGAACACTGTGGACAGTTTTCAGCAAGTTGCAACATTGAAATACAGAAATAAACACTTTTCCAAAAACAAGCTCCAAATCATGTTGAAATACAGAAATAAAACATTTTCCATAAACAAGCTCTAAATCATGTTTGATGCACTCTGGAAGTTAATTTTTTTTCAGTACTGTTTAATCAGGATGTTAGGAACACTGTGGACAGTTTTCAGCAAGTTGCAACATTGAAATACAGAAATAAACACTTTTCCAAAAACAAGCTCTAAATCATGTTGAAATACAGAAATAAACACTTTTCCAAAAACAAGCTCCAAATCATGTTGAAATACAGAAATAAAAACTTTTCCATAAACAAGCTCTAAATCATGTTTGATGCACTCTGGAAGTTAATTTTTTTTCAGTACTGTTTAATCAGGATGTTAGGAACACTGTGGACAGTTTTCAACAAGTTGCAACATTGAAATACAGAAATAAACACTTTTCCAAAAACAAGCTCTAAATCATGTTGAAATACAGAAATAAACACTTTTCCAAAAACAAGCTCTAAATCATGTTGAAATACAGAAATTGACACTTTTCCATAAACAAGCTCTAATTCATGTTTGATGCACTCTGGAAGTTAATTTTTTTTCAGTACTGTTTAATCAGGATGTTAGGAACACTGTGGACAGTTTTCAGCAAGTTGCAACATTGAAATACAGAAATAAACACTTTTCCAAAAACAAGCTCTAAATCATCTTGAAAAACAGAAATAAGCACTTTTCAAAAACAAGCTTCAAATCATGTTGAAATACAGAAATTGACACTTTTCCAAAAACAAGCTCCAAATCATGTTGAAATACAGAAATTGACACTTTTCCAAAAACAAGCTCCAAATCATGTTGAAATACAGAAATAAACACTTTTCCATAAACAAGCTCTAAATCATGTTTGATGCACTCTGGAAGTTAATTTTTTTTCAGTACTGTTTAATCAGGAT
>NW_026600958.1:0-94164 GCF_029448725.1 Salvelinus fontinalis
AACCCTAACCCTAACCCTAACCCTAACCCTAACCCTAACCCTAACCCTAACCCTAACCCTAACCCTAACCCTAACCCTAACCCTAACCCTAACCCTAACCCTAACCCTAACCCTAACCCTAACCCTAACCCTAACCCTAACCCTAACCCTAACCCTAACCCTAACCCTAACCCTAACCCTAACCCTAACCCTAACCCTAACCCTAACCCTAACCCTAACCCTAACCCTAACCCTAACCCTAACCCTAACCCTAACCCTAACCCTAACCCTAACCCTAACCCTAACCCTAACCCTAACCCTAACCCTAACCCTAACCCTAACCCTAACCCTAACCCTAACCCTAACCCTAACCCTAACCCTAACCCTAACCCTAACCCTAACCCTAACCCTAACCCTAACCCTAACCCTAACCCTAACCCTAACCCTAACCCTAACCCTAACCCTAACCCTAACCCTAACCCTAACCCTAACCCTAACCCTAACCCTAACCCTAACCCTAACCCTAACCCTAACCCTAACCCTAACCCTATCCCTAACCCTAACCCTAACCCTAACCCTAACCCTAACCCTAACCCTAACCCTAACCCTAACCCTAACCCTAACCCTAACCCTAACCCTAACCCTAACCCTAACCCTAACCCTAACCCTAACCCTAACCCTAACCCTAACCCTAACCCTAACCCTAACCCTAACCCTAACCCTAACCCTAACCCTAACCCTAACCCTAACCCTAACCCTAACCCTAACCCTAACCCTAACCCTAACCCTAACCCTAACCCTAACCCTAACCCTAACCCTAACCCTAACCCTAACCCTAACCCTAACCCTAACCCTAACCCTAACCCTAACCCTAACCCTAACCCTAACCCTAACCCTAACCCTAACCCTAACCCTAACCCTAACCCTAACCCTAACCCTAACCCTAACCCTAACCCTAACCCTAACCCTAACCCTAACCCTAACCCTAACCCTAACCCTAACCCTAACCCTAACCCTAACCCTAACCCTAACCCTAACCCTAACCCTAACCCTAACCCTAACCCTAACCCTAACCCTAACCCTAACCCTAACCCTAACCCTAACCCTAACCCTAACCCTAACCCTAACCCTAACCCTAACCCTAACCCTAACCCTAACCCTAACCCTAACCCTAACCCTAACCCTAACCCTAACCCTAACCCTAACCCTAACCCTAACCCTAACCCTAACCCTAACCCTAACCCTAACCCTAACCCTAACCCTAACCCTAACCCTAACCCTAACCCTAACCCTAACCCTAACCCTAACCCTAACCCTAACCCTAACCCTAACCCTAACCCTAACCCTAACCCTAACCCTAACCCTAACCCTAACCCTAACCCTAACCCTAACCCTAACCCTAACCCTAACCCTAACCCTAACCCTAACCCTAACCCTAACCCTAACCCTAACCCTAACCCTAACCCTAACCCTAACCCTAACCCTAACCCTAACCCTAACCCTAACCCTAACCCTAACCCTAACCCTAACCCTAACCCTAACCCTAACCCTAACCCTAACCCTAACCCTAACCCTAACCCTAACCCTAACCCTAACCCTAACCCTAACCCTAACCCTAACCCTAACCCTAACCCTAACCCTAACCCTAACCCTAACCCTAACCCTAACCCTAACCCTAACCCTAACCCTAACCCTAACCCTAACCCTAACCCTAACCCTAACCCTAACCCTAACCCTAACCCTAACCCTAACCCTAACCCTAACCCTAACCCTAACCCTAACCCTAACCCTAACCCTAACCCTAACCCTAACCCTAACCCTAACCCTAACCCTAACCCTAACCCTAACCCTAACCCTAACCCTAACCCTAACCCTAACCCTAACCCTAACCCTAACCCTAACCCTAACCCTAACCCTAACCCTAACCCTAACCCTAACCCTAACCCTAACCCTAACCCTAACCCTAACCCTAACCCTAACCCTAACCCTAACCCTAACCCTAACCCTAACCCTAACCCTAACCCTAACCCTAACCCTAACCCTAACCCTAACCCTAACCCTAACCCTAACCCTAACCCTAACCCTAACCCTAACCCTAACCCTAACCCTAACCCTAACCCTAACCCTAACCCTAACCCTAACCCTAACCCTAACCCTAACCCTAACCCTAACCCTAACCCTAACCCTAACCCTAACCCTAACCCTAACCCTAACCCTAACCCTAACCCTAACCCTAACCCTAACCCTAACCCTAACCCTAACCCTAACCCTAACCCTAACCCTAACCCTAACCCTAACCCTAACCCTAACCCTAACCCTAACCCTAACCCTAACCCTAACCCTAACCCTAACCCTAACCCTAACCCTAACCCTAACCCTAACCCTAACCCTAACCCTAACCCTAACCCTAACCCTAACCCTAACCCTAACCCTAACCCTAACCCTAACCCTAACCCTAACCCTAACCCTAACCCTAACCCTAACCCTAACCCTAACCCTAACCCTAACCCTAACCCTAACCCTAACCCTAACCCTAACCCTAACCCTAACCCTAACCCTAACCCTAACCCTAACCCTAACCCTAACCCTAACCCTAACCCTAACCCTAACCCTAACCCTAACCCTAACCCTAACCCTAACCCTAACCCTAACCCTAACCCTAACCCTAACCCTAACCCTAACCCTAACCCTAACCCTAACCCTAACCCTAACCCTAACCCTAACCCTAACCCTAACCCTAACCCTAACCCTAACCCTAACCCTAACCCTAACCCTAACCCTAACCCTAACCCTAACCCTAACCCTAACCCTAACCCTAACCCTAACCCTAACCCTAACCCTAACCCTAACCCTAACCCTAACCCTAACCCTAACCCTAACCCTAACCCTAACCCTAACCCTAACCCTAACCCTAACCCTAACCCTAACCCTAACCCTAACCCTAACCCTAACCCTAACCCTAACCCTAACCCTAACCCTAACCCTAACCCTAACCCTAACCCTAACCCTAACCCTAACCCTAACCCTAACCCTAACCCTAACCCTAACCCTAACCCTAACCCTAACCCTAACCCTAACCCTAACCCTAACCCTAACCCTAACCCTAACCCTAACCCTAACCCTAACCCTAACCCTAACCCTAACCCTAACCCTAACCCTAACCCTAACCCTAACCCTAACCCTAACCCTAACCCTAACCCTAACCCTAACCCTAACCCTAACCCTAACCCTAACCCTAACCCTAACCCTAACCCTAACCCTAACCCTAACCCTAACCCTAACCCTAACCCTAACCCTAACCCTAACCCTAACCCTAACCCTAACCCTAACCCTAACCCTAACCCTAACCCTAACCCTAACCCTAACCCTAACCCTAACCCTAACCCTAACCCTAACCCTAACCCTAACCCTAACCCTAACCCTAACCCTAACCCTAACCCTAACCCTAACCCTAACCCTAACCCTAACCCTAACCCTAACCCTAACCCTAACCCTAACCCTAACCCTAACCCTAACCCTAACCCTAACCCTAACCCTAACCCTAACCCTAACCCTAACCCTAACCCTAACCCTAACCCTAACCCTAACCCTAACCCTAACCCTAACCCTAACCCTAACCCTAACCCTAACCCTAACCCTAACCCTAACCCTAACCCTAACCCTAACCCTAACCCTAACCCTAACCCTAACCCTAACCCTAACCCTAACCCTAACCCTAACCCTAACCCTAACCCTAACCCTAACCCTAACCCTAACCCTAACCCTAACCCTAACCCTAACCCTAACCCTAACCCTAACCCTAACCCTAACCCTAACCCTAACCCTAACCCTAACCCTAACCCTAACCCTAACCCTAACCCTAACCCTAACCCTAACCCTAACCCTAACCCTAACCCTAACCCTAACCCTAACCCTAACCCTAACCCTAACCCTAACCCTAACCCTAACCCTAACCCTAACCCTAACCCTAACCCTAACCCTAACCCTAACCCTAACCCTAACCCTAACCCTAACCCTAACCCTAACCCTAACCCTAACCCTAACCCTAACCCTAACCCTAACCCTAACCCTAACCCTAACCCTAACCCTAACCCTAACCCTAACCCTAACCCTAACCCTAACCCTAACCCTAACCCTAACCCTAACCCTAACCCTAACCCTAACCCTAACCCTAACCCTAACCCTAACCCTAACCCTAACCCTAACCCTAACCCTAACCCTAACCCTAACCCTAACCCTAACCCTAACCCTAACCCTAACCCTAACCCTAACCCTAACCCTAACCCTAACCCTAACCCTAACCCTAACCCTAACCCTAACCCTAACCCTAACCCTAACCCTAACCCTAACCCTAACCCTAACCCTAACCCTAACCCTAACCCTAACCCTAACCCTAACCCTAACCCTAACCCTAACCCTAACCCTAACCCTAACCCTAACCCTAACCCTAACCCTAACCCTAACCCTAACCCTAACCCTAACCCTAACCCTAACCCTAACCCTAACCCTAACCCTAACCCTAACCCTAACCCTAACCCTAACCCTAACCCTAACCCTAACCCTAACCCTAACCCTAACCCTAACCCTAACCCTAACCCTAACCCTAACCCTAACCCTAACCCTAACCCTAACCCTAACCCTAACCCTAACCCTAACCCTAACCCTAACCCTAACCCTAACCCTAACCCTAACCCTAACCCTAACCCTAACCCTAACCCTAACCCTAACCCTAACCCTAACCCTAACCCTAACCCTAACCCTAACCCTAACCCTAACCCTAACCCTAACCCTAACCCTAACCCTAACCCTAACCCTAACCCTAACCCTAACCCTAACCCTAACCCTAACCCTAACCCTAACCCTAACCCTAACCCTAACCCTAACCCTAACCCTAACCCTAACCCTAACCCTAACCCTAACCCTAACCCTAACCCTAACCCTAACCCTAACCCTAACCCTAACCCTAACCCTAACCCTAACCCTAACCCTAACCCTAACCCTAACCCTAACCCTAACCCTAACCCTAACCCTAACCCTAACCCTAACCCTAACCCTAACCCTAACCCTAACCCTAACCCTAATAACCCTAACCCTAACCCTAACCCTAACCCTAACCCTAACCCTAACCCTAACCCTAACCCTAACCCTAACCCTAACCCTAACCCTAACCCTAACCCTAACCCTAACCCTAACCCTAACCCTAACCCTAACCCTAACCCTAACCCTAACCCTAACCCTAACCCTAACCCTAACCCTAACCCTAACCCTAACCCTAACCCTAACCCTAACCCTAACCCTAACCCTAACCCTAACCCTAACCCTAACCCTAACCCTAACCCTAACCCTAACCCTAACCCTAACCCTAACCCTAACCCTAACCCTAACCCTAACCCTAACCCTAACCCTAACCCTAACCCTAACCCTAACCCTAACCCTAACCCTAACCCTAACCCTAACCCTAACCCTAACCCTAACCCTAACCCTAACCCTAACCCTAACCCTAACCCTAACCCTAACCCTAACCCTAACCCTAACCCTAACCCTAACCCTAACCCTAACCCTAACCCTAACCCTAACCCTAACCCTAACCCTAACCCTAACCCTAACCCTAACCCTAACCCTAACCCTAACCCTAACCCTAACCCTAACCCTAACCCTAACCCTAACCCTAACCCTAACCCTAACCCTAACCCTAACCCTAACCCTAACCCTAACCCTAACCCTAACCCTAACCCTAACCCTAACCCTAACCCTAACCCTAACCCTAACCCTAACCCTAACCCTAACCCTAACCCTAACCCTAACCCTAACCCTAACCCTAACCCTAACCCTAACCCTAACCCTAACCCTAACCCTAACCCTAACCCTAACCCTAACCCTAACCCTAACCCTAACCCTAACCCTAACCCTAACCCTAACCCTAACCCTAACCCTAACCCTAACCCTAACCCTAACCCTAACCCTAACCCTAACCCTAACCCTAACCCTAACCCTAACCCTAACCCTAACCCTAACCCTAACCCTAACCCTAACCCTAACCCTAACCCTAACCCTAACCCTAACCCTAACCCTAACCCTAACCCTAACCCTAACCCTAACCCTAACCCTAACCCTAACCCTAACCCTAACCCTAACCCTAACCCTAACCCTAACCCTAACCCTAACCCTAACCCTAACCCTAACCCTAACCCTAACCCTAACCCTAACCCTAACCCTAACCCTAACCCTAACCCTAACCCTAACCCTAACCCTAACCCTAACCCTAACCCTAACCCTAACCCTAACCCTAACCCTAACCCTAACCCTAACCCTAACCCTAACCCTAACCCTAACCCTAACCCTAACCCTAACCCTAACCCTAACCCTAACCCTAACCCTAACCCTAACCCTAACCCTAACCCTAACCCTAACCCTAACCCTAACCCTAACCCTAACCCTAACCCTAACCCTAACCCTAACCCTAACCCTAACCCTAACCCTAACCCTAACCCTAACCCTAACCCTAACCCTAACCCTAACCCTAACCCTAACCCTAACCCTAACCCTAACCCTAACCCTAACCCTAACCCTAACCCTAACCCTAACCCTAACCCTAACCCTAACCCTAACCCTAACCCTAACCCTAACCCTAACCCTAACCCTAACCCTAACCCTAACCCTAACCCTAACCCTAACCCTAACCCTAACCCTAACCCTAACCCTAACCCTAACCCTAACCCTAACCCTAACCCTAACCCTAACCCTAACCCTAACCCTAACCCTAACCCTAACCCTAACCCTAACCCTAACCCTAACCCTAACCCTAACCCTAACCCTAACCCTAACCCTAACCCTAACCCTAACCCTAACCCTAACCCTAACCCTAACCCTAACCCTAACCCTAACCCTAACCCTAACCCTAACCCTAACCCTAACCCTAACCCTAACCCTAACCCTAACCCTAACCCTAACCCTAACCCTAACCCTAACCCTAACCCTAACCCTAACCCTAACCCTAACCCTAACCCTAACCCTAACCCTAACCCTAACCCTAACCCTAACCCTAACCCTAACCCTAACCCTAACCCTAACCCTAACCCTAACCCTAACCCTAACCCTAACCCTAACCCTAACCCTAACCCTAACCCTAACCCTAACCCTAACCCTAACCCTAACCCTAACCCTAACCCTAACCCTAACCCTAACCCTAACCCTAACCCTAACCCTAACCCTAACCCTAACCCTAACCCTAACCCTAACCCTAACCCTAACCCTAACCCTAACCCTAACCCTAACCCTAACCCTAACCCTAACCCTAACCCTAACCCTAACCCTAACCCTAACCCTAACCCTAACCCTAACCCTAACCCTAACCCTAACCCTAACCCTAACCCTAACCCTAACCCTAACCCTAACCCTAACCCTAACCCTAACCCTAACCCTAACCCTAACCCTAACCCTAACCCTAACCCTAACCCTAACCCTAACCCTAACCCTAACCCTAACCCTAACCCTAACCCTAACCCTAACCCTAACCCTAACCCTAACCCTAACCCTAACCCTAACCCTAACCCTAACCCTAACCCTAACCCTAACCCTAACCCTAACCCTAACCCTAACCCTAACCCTAACCCTAACCCTAACCCTAACCCTAACCCTAACCCTAACCCTAACCCTAACCCTAACCCTAACCCTAACCCTAACCCTAACCCTAACCCTAACCCTAACCCTAACCCTAACCCTAACCCTAACCCTAACCCTAACCCTAACCCTAACCCTAACCCTAACCCTAACCCTAACCCTAACCCTAACCCTAACCCTAACCCTAACCCTAACCCTAACCCTAACCCTAACCCTAACCCTAACCCTAACCCTAACCCTAACCCTAACCCTAACCCTAACCCTAACCCTAACCCTAACCCTAACCCTAACCCTAACCCTAACCCTAACCCTAACCCTAACCCTAACCCTAACCCTAACCCTAACCCTAACCCTAACCCTAACCCTAACCCTAACCCTAACCCTAACCCTAACCCTAACCCTAACCCTAACCCTAACCCTAACCCTAACCCTAACCCTAACCCTAACCCTAACCCTAACCCTAACCCTAACCCTAACCCTAACCCTAACCCTAACCCTAACCCTAACCCTAACCCTAACCCTAACCCTAACCCTAACCCTAACCCTAACCCTAACCCTAACCCTAACCCTAACCCTAACCCTAACCCTAACCCTAACCCTAACCCTAACCCTAACCCTAACCCTAACCCTAACCCTAACCCTAACCCTAACCCTAACCCTAACCCTAACCCTAACCCTAACCCTAACCCTAACCCTAACCCTAACCCTAACCCTAACCCTAACCCTAACCCTAACCCTAACCCTAACCCTAACCCTAACCCTAACCCTAACCCTAACCCTAACCCTAACCCTAACCCTAACCCTAACCCTAACCCTAACCCTAACCCTAACCCTAACCCTAACCCTAACCCTAACCCTAACCCTAACCCTAACCCTAACCCTAACCCTAACCCTAACCCTAACCCTAACCCTAACCCTAACCCTAACCCTAACCCTAACCCTAACCCTAACCCTAACCCTAACCCTAACCCTAACCCTAACCCTAACCCTAACCCTAACCCTAACCCTAACCCTAACCCTAACCCTAACCCTAACCCTAACCCTAACCCTAACCCTAACCCTAACCCTAACCCTAACCCTAACCCTAACCCTAACCCTAACCCTAACCCTAACCCTAACCCTAACCCTAACCCTAACCCTAACCCTAACCCTAACCCTAACCCTAACCCTAACCCTAACCCTAACCCTAACCCTAACCCTAACCCTAACCCTAACCCTAACCCTAACCCTAACCCTAACCCTAACCCTAACCCTAACCCTAACCCTAACCCTAACCCTAACCCTAACCCTAACCCTAACCCTAACCCTAACCCTAACCCTAACCCTAACCCTAACCCTAACCCTAACCCTAACCCTAACCCTAACCCTAACCCTAACCCTAACCCTAACCCTAACCCTAACCCTAACCCTAACCCTAACCCTAACCCTAACCCTAACCCTAACCCTAACCCTAACCCTAACCCTAACCCTAACCCTAACCCTAACCCTAACCCTAACCCTAACCCTAACCCTAACCCTAACCCTAACCCTAACCCTAACCCTAACCCTAACCCTAACCCTAACCCTAACCCTAACCCTAACCCTAACCCTAACCCTAACCCTAACCCTAACCCTAACCCTAACCCTAACCCTAACCCTAACCCTAACCCTAACCCTAACCCTAACCCTAACCCTAACCCTAACCCTAACCCTAACCCTAACCCTAACCCTAACCCTAACCCTAACCCTAACCCTAACCCTAACCCTAACCCTAACCCTAACCCTAACCCTAACCCTAACCCTAACCCTAACCCTAACCCTAACCCTAACCCTAACCCTAACCCTAACCCTAACCCTAACCCTAACCCTAACCCTAACCCTAACCCTAACCCTAACCCTAACCCTAACCCTAACCCTAACCCTAACCCTAACCCTAACCCTAACCCTAACCCTAACCCTAACCCTAACCCTAACCCTAACCCTAACCCTAACCCTAACCCTAACCCTAACCCTAACCCTAACCCTAACCCTAACCCTAACCCTAACCCTAACCCTAACCCTAACCCTAACCCTAACCCTAACCCTAACCCTAACCCTAACCCTAACCCTAACCCTAACCCTAACCCTAACCCTAACCCTAACCCTAACCCTAACCCTAACCCTAACCCATTTTACTAACCATACCTAACCTTAACCCTAAACCTTACCCTAACCTTAAACCTAACCCTAAACCTCTCTAAAAAATATACCTTACCCTAACCTTAACCCTAAACTTAACCATTTTACTAACCATACCTAACCCTAACCATTTTACTAACCATACCTAACCTTAACCCTAAAAACCTTACCCTAAACCTAAACCTAAACCACTCTAAAAAACTATACCTAACCCCAACCTTAACCCTAACCTTAACCATTTTACTAACCTTACCTAAACCTAAAAATCTACCCCACGGACAGACCACCCTTTAACCCAGGTAAGGGGTTATATCTACAAGTGGGCAACATGGGGCCTACAACCTTGGCCGGCCGCGCCCAGACCCCTCTGACCAGCGCGCATATGATGTGGAGTGCAACCCCTCCCTTCCCCCCTTCGGTTTCCACGTGTCAGAGATGGAAGTGGATCAACCGCCTCAAAACTAGAAACCTAACCCTAACCCTAACCCTAACCCTAACCCTAACCCTAACCCTAACCCTAACCCTAACCCTAACCCTAACCCTAACCCTAACCCTAACCCTAACCCTAACCCTAACCCTAACCCTAACCCTAACCCTAACCCTAACCCTAACCCTAACCCTAACCCTCAATTCCACTCCTAACCTTAACCTCTCCCCAAACCCCACGCCCAACCCTAACCTCTCCCCAAACCCCAAGCCTAACCTTAACCTCTCCCCAAACCCCAAGCCTAACCTTAACCTCTCCCCAAACCCCACGCCTCACCTTAACCTCTCCCCAAACCCCAAGCCTAACCTTAACCTCTCCCCAAACCCCACACCTAACCTTAACCTCTCCCCAAACCCCACGCCTAACCTTAACCTCTCCCCAAACCCCACGCCTAACCTTAACATCTCCCCAAACCCCACGCCTAACCTTAACCTCTCCCCAAACCCCACGCCTAACCTTAACATCTCCCCAAACCCCACGCCTAACCTTAACCTCTCCCCAAACCCCACGCCTAACCTTAACCTCTCCCCAAACCCCACGCCTAACCCTAACCTCTCCCCCAACCCCACGCCTAACCTTAATGTTTACCATCACCCTAATCAGGGTTCTCATCCTAACTTAATCCCTACCTCCCTCCTTCACCCTAATCCTGACTCCCCTATGGAGAGTGATCTGCACCAATCACTAAACCGCAACACTTCCTCTGTCCCTTCTCCTTTGTCATCAATACTCAATCAACAGACAATTATCATCCCCCTAGTAACCACATTTTCACATAGAATCAGATCCCTACATCAATCAATCAAACACAACTTCTCTACAGTTCAGCACACTTACATACCACTCAAACCATACAGAATAATTTCAGCATTCAGAAAGAACAACAATTTAAAGGACCTCCTCACCAAAGCAAGATTCAGTAGTAAGCCACCACAAGACCCCAAATCTCACAATTTCCATTTTCGACAGATAAAGTTCATTACAAACATACACAGCCATACATCAGCACCAGTACAAGAATCCTATTCATTGAACACCCATAACGCCATTTATATCATTACATGCACACTCTGCAATAAACAATACATCGGAGAAACCAAACACACCATAGAAACCAGACTCAAACAACACCTGTATAACATTAAAAGGGCACACCTACAAACGGCACTCATAACCCACTTCCAGGAGCACCCCATCGCCCACCTTACCATATCAGGGTTACAGTCACATATAGGCTGGACCTGTGGGCAGCGAAAGAGGTTAGAACGGGAGTGGATCCAGCACCTACAGACAATAACGCCAAATGGCCTGAACGAGAGGTTTTAGAAAATGGGTTTTAACAGACAGGAAAATCGATGGAGAAGAACATGGTTTTATTTATATTTTATCTATGTATTTATGTTTTGTTCAGTTTTAGTTTGGCATTTCCTTTTCTTAGGTTTTTCCTTTCTTTTAACAGAATAAAACAATAAAACCAACTAAATGCACAATATTGCTTTTATGTTCATATTTAACAACATTATGGTTGAATGAATCCTTCACCACATCGGCTCCTGCACTGTCACCCAGAAAAAGAGGCATTTTAGAACCCACTTCAGTTTTATTTATGATCTTAGGAGGACACCTACTGGCCTTTTTTAAGTACTACATCTAAGATAACAGACGATCAGTAGAGGGATAAACAGGAGATAGGCCTGTGCACCGTAAAGCAGGCAGCTGAAACGAAACACAATTATATTCAAAACCTAACCCTAACCCTAACCCTAACCCTAACCCTAACCCTAACCCTAACCCTAACCCTAACCCTAACCCTAACCCTAACCCTAACCCTAACCCTAACCCTAACCCTAACCCTAACCCTAACCCTAACCCTAACCCTAACCCTAACCCTAACCCTAACCCTAACCCTAACCCTAACCCATTTTACTAACCATACCTAACCTTAACCCTAAACCTTACCCTAACCTTAAACCTAACCCTAAACCTCTCTAAAAAATATACCTTACCCTAACCTTAACCCTAAACTTAACCATTTTACTAACCATACCTAACCCTAACCATTTTACTAACCATACCTAACCTTAACCCTAAAAACCTTACCCTAAACCTAAACCTAAACCACTCTAAAAAACTATACCTAACCCCAACCTTAACCCTAACCTTAACCATTTTACTAACCTTACCTAAACCTAAAAATCTACCCCACGGACAGACCACCCTTTAACCCAGGTAAGGGGTTATATCTACAAGTGGGCAACATGGGGCCTACAACCTTGGCCGGCCGCGCCCAGACCCCTCTGACCAGCGCGCATATGATGTGGAGTGCAACCCCTCCCTTCCCCCCTTCGGTTTCCACGTGTCAGAGATGGAAGTGGATCAACCGCCTCAAAACTAGAAACCTAACCCTAACCCTAACCCTAACCCTAACCCTAACCCTAACCCTAACCCTAACCCTAACCCTAACCCTAACCCTAACCCTAACCCTAACCCTAACCCTAACCCTAACCCTAACCCTAACCCTAACCCTAACCCTAACCCTAACCCTAACCCTAACCCTCAATTCCACTCCTAACCTTAACCTCTCCCCAAACCCCACGCCCAACCCTAACCTCTCCCCAAACCCCAAGCCTAACCTTAACCTCTCCCCAAACCCCAAGCCTAACCTTAACCTCTCCCCAAACCCCACGCCTCACCTTAACCTCTCCCCAAACCCCAAGCCTAACCTTAACCTCTCCCCAAACCCCACACCTAACCTTAACCTCTCCCCAAACCCCACGCCTAACCTTAACCTCTCCCCAAACCCCACGCCTAACCTTAACATCTCCCCAAACCCCACGCCTAACCTTAACCTCTCCCCAAACCCCACGCCTAACCTTAACATCTCCCCAAACCCCACGCCTAACCTTAACCTCTCCCCAAACCCCACGCCTAACCTTAACCTCTCCCCAAACCCCACGCCTAACCCTAACCTCTCCCCCAACCCCACGCCTAACCTTAATGTTTACCATCACCCTAATCAGGGTTCTCATCCTAACTTAATCCCTACCTCCCTCCTTCACCCTAATCCTGACTCCCCTATGGAGAGTGATCTGCACCAATCACTAAACCGCAACACTTCCTCTGTCCCTTCTCCTTTGTCATCAATACTCAATCAACAGACAATTATCATCCCCCTAGTAACCACATTTTCACATAGAATCAGATCCCTACATCAATCAATCAAACACAACTTCTCTACAGTTCAGCACACTTACATACCACTCAAACCATACAGAATAATTTCAGCATTCAGAAAGAACAACAATTTAAAGGACCTCCTCACCAAAGCAAGATTCAGTAGTAAGCCACCACAAGACCCCAAATCTCACAATTTCCATTTTCGACAGATAAAGTTCATTACAAACATACACAGCCATACATCAGCACCAGTACAAGAATCCTATTCATTGAACACCCATAACGCCATTTATATCATTACATGCACACTCTGCAATAAACAATACATCGGAGAAACCAAACACACCATAGAAACCAGACTCAAACAACACCTGTATAACATCAAAAGGGCACACCTACAAACGGCACTCATAACCCACTTCCAGGAGCACCCCATCGCCCACCTTACCATATCAGGGTTACAGTCACATATAGGCTGGACCTGTGGGCAGCGAAAGAGGTTAGAACGGGAGTGGATCCAGCACCTACAGACAATAACGCCAAATGGCCTGAACGAGAGGTTTTAGAAAATGGGTTTTAACAGACAGGAAAATCGATGGAGAAGAACATGGTTTTATTTATATTTTATCTATGTATTTATGTTTTGTTCAGTTTTAGTTTGGCATTTCCTTTTCTTAGGTTTTTCCTTTCTTTTAACAGAATAAAACAATAAAACCAACTAAATGCACAATATTGCTTTTATGTTCATATTTAACAACATTATGGTTGAATGAATCCTTCACCACATCGGCTCCTGCACTGTCACCCAGAAAAAGAGGCATTTTAGAACCCACTTCAGTTTTATTTATGATCTTAGGAGGACACCTACTGGCCTTTTTTAAGTACTACATCTAAGATAACAGACGATCAGTAGAGGGATAAACAGGAGATAGGCCTGTGCACCGTAAAGCAGGCAGCTGAAACGAAACACA
This sequence comes from Salvelinus fontinalis, assembly GCF_029448725.1. Lineage (NCBI taxonomy): Eukaryota > Metazoa > Chordata > Actinopteri > Salmoniformes > Salmonidae > Salvelinus > Salvelinus fontinalis. The sequence goes on from NW_026600958.1 coordinate 14,392, forward strand.
ATTATATTCAAAACCTAACCCTAACCCTAACCCTAACCCTAACCCTAACCCTAACCCTAACCCTAACCCTAACCCTAACCCTAACCCTAACCCTAACCCTAACCCTAACCCTAACCCTAACCCTAACCCTAACCCTAACCCTAACCCTAACCCTAACCCTAACCCTGACCCTGACCCTAACCCCAACCTTAACCCTTACCCTAATCCGGGTTCGTATCCTGCCCCTAACCCCACCCCTAACCCCACCGCTAACCCTAACCCCACCACTAACCCTAACCCTAACCCTAACCCTAACCCTAACCTTAACCCCACCGCTAACACTAACCCCACCACTAACCCTAATCCTAACCCTAATCCTAACCCTAACCTTAACCCCACTGCTAACCCTAACCCCACCACTAACCCTAATCCTAACCCCACCCCTAATCCTAACCATAACCATAACCCTAACCTCACCCCTCCTAGAACAACAGATTTGGAAATTGACCCTCCTCGGAACCACAATCGCTTTCCCTCCTCTTATTCCCCTTCCGAGCAGCAGACAATTCTCATCCCCCTAGTTACTACATTCTCACATAGGATCACACCATTACATCAGGCGTTCAAACACAATTTTTCCATCACCCAACAGGCACATACACCCCTCCAGCCGTATAGAATAATCTCAGCATTTAGGAGGAATAAGAGTCTGAAAGACATCCTCATCCAAGCTAAATACAGTACCAAGCCCCTACAACCACCCAAACCCTACACTGCCCACTTCAGACCAAGAAAATTCATTTCAAACTCGTACAGCAAGACCTCCACTCCAGTTTTAGAATCCATTTCACTTTACACTCCAAATGTCATATATATAATCACCTGCACATTTTGCAAAAAACACTACATTGGGGAAACCCAGTATACAATAGAGAATAGACTTAAACAACATCTATACAATATCAAACGAGCCCATCTACACACAGAACTAGTTACTCATTTCCAGGATCACCCCATCACTTACCTCAATATATCAGGATTACAGTCGTGTTCTGGGTGGACCAGTGGGCGGCGAAAAGCAGTGGAACATAGGTGGATAAGAGACCTAAAAACAATTACACCCAGCGGTCTGAATGAGCGGTTTTAACCGGCCAGATAGGATCCATTGAAAGGGATAGCACTTGTTTACAGGGTTCTCAAGGAGTTGGAAGTAGGATGCACCATAAAACAAAAACACAATAAATCAAGTTTGTGTGGTTTTTTATTATATTTACTAGATGCATGCTTATTCATAATAGTTGTATTCTTTTTGTCTTTTTGTCTTTATGTATTTGAATTTGGTTTTACAACTCAGCACTTGATCTTATAGCACTTTTATAGATATATGAGATTAGAACTGTGTGTATATGTATTATTAAAGCATCTATCCCTTGACCCCTTGTATATTTTAACATCTTAGTCCCTTCATGGTCTTAGATAAGCACCCAGATGATCAATTTAGAAGCAATAATAACCTACTTACATTTTTTTAAAGGTTTTTAGGAGTCAATCTATTTGATTTTAACAGTAGAATTTATTCAGATTGGAGGGGGACACAACAATAGGCCTGCGCACCACAAGACAAATCAGCCTCTTTTTAACCCTACTCAAATTCAAAACCTAACCCTAGCCTGTGCCATTGTTGTGGCACCCCTCCACCATTGTCAAATGGTTTTCACATTGGATTTTCGCTGCCTACTGGGGGCCCAGGTTTGTGCCCACCAAGAGAAGAATAATATCTCCACTGTGACTAACAACTCTTTCCACAACAGAACCACACCCAAGGAGTTAAAACATCACCTGAATAGGGGAGACAAATCACAAACCCCAGTTCCTTTGTCAGTCAATTCTGTTTTGTTCTTTGATTTGGTCTCATTGTGCCACAGGGAACCTCACAGATGCCAAACAGCTAAGGCAATGAAATACACAGAGTGACGGCAATATAAATTGAAAGAAAAAGTAGAAAGTAGGGCTAGAACAAGGACAGAATAGGGAAAGAGAGGAACAGTCAGAAAAATAGAGAATAGGGCTACAATAAGGAAAGATAGGTTCAACATTTAGCATTGCAGTCACTGGGTGGACGCTGTGGTTAGGAGGAACTTGCACTTTTGTGCAGGCACACAGTGGGGATTGAACCCACAACCACAGGGTTGAGGGAGCTGTGGTGTGACAACTGAGCCACAACAGACAGTAATGATTGAAAGACATGGTAATGGGTTCACTCATTCCTTTTGGATAACAAGGCAAAGACTTTTTACATCAGAAAAATACAGATATTTACATATTATATCAAAATCACTTTAGAAGAAACCCCCCCTCTTTTTTTCTCTCCTCATTAGGAACTCCCCCAGATTATTTTTTCTCAGTTTTCACCCTACCAGCAATCTCATAGATTTAGATTCATATTCAAAATGGGCCAATAGAACAGACACAATTAAGAAACAGCCTATAGGAAAGGGACTCACATCACAGTATGGTGAGTGACAAGAGATTTGACCAATGAAAATCAAGAGACAGTTATTCGAATGGTTGGAGCAGTGGGAAGGCTTCCCCTCTCCAACTGATCCTTTTTAAGCACTGGGTTGTGTTCACCTAGAAAAAAATTCCCTCTGAAGAAGCAGGAATACTGCGAAACGTCAGGGATTTTTAACGGGACAACACAGCGGGCATCACATTGGATAAGGGTTTTATAATAGTAATTGAGTTGTTTTTTAACTATATAATATTAAAAGTTACGTTTTAATTGAAGATGTGGAGGGTTTTAGAGGTAACTGGGAGGAAAACACTCCAGCTGGAGTATCTGTAACCGAACTGCAACCCAGAACTTTTTAATCTACACATCTGAGTCCACAGAATCGAACAACATCGACCTCAGGAGTTATAGGAAGACCCAGACTCAACCTCTTTAACTCCAGCCTCAACAACAAGGTGAACTGGATAACATCGACTCAAGGAGTTACAAAAAGACTTTAAGAGTTTGGCTACAACATCAAAGGCCTTAACCACCATCTTCAAACACCCAGACTCCACCTCTATTTCGAACCCCAGCCTCAACAACAAGGCGGTAAGAACCCACACTGAGCAGCACATCGTCTCGTGCTGCCCAGAAATTCACATCTTGCAATTAAAACACACACCCGTCCGGTGGCTGCACGCTGTCCTGCCCCTACTAGTGAACGACACCCACCCTAACAGGTATAGGCCACCATGCAGTCCCTTATGAGTATAGCAATGCAGCAGCGCAGTAGCAGAGCCCAACAACCCCTTTACAACAGAGTCTTACAACCCCCCACTAATAGAGTCCCACACCCCCCTCTCAGTAGACAGCCACGCCTAAACCAACCCCCTGATGAGGCAACCAGGCAAGCATCTAAACTTTACTTCAAGTTGATACAGGCCATCCATCATAAAGAAATTATTGATAAAGCCATATTGGGCCGAAGGTTCCCTAGTGGCATGATGAGACAGGTGAGCAGACTCACCAATTTTATCAAGCCATCCTCACCCACAGATTACACTGCAGCCCAAGTATTACAGAACACACAACAATGGATGAACAACAACATGAACATACTACAAATACACTACCAGGCAATTATCGAATCACTCACACAACCACCCAATACATTCAACACTCTTGCATTGCACATAGCTGTGGGCTGGGCTCATAAGAGATACACACACAAACTGACACACACTACCATCACTACAGTGGAAACAATTTTGAACAATTCCTCAACTCACTACAGACAACCCCCTAGGGCTACCCTTTCTTACCCCAATACAGAGCTCCCCTTCCCCCCAGCCTCAGCCCCCCCTCAGCCTATAACCACAGTGGCTCCTGATCCACTGGAACAACAACAGAACCCCTGGCATACAGACTCAGCTCAAACACAGGCCCCACCACAGTTGATCTCTCTGCCCACCACCTCAGCACCAGTTCCTTTCTCATCCTCGTTGGAGGACTTCCCTCCTTTACCCAAGCTCTCTCCTCTAGTTAAGCCTCAGGCCCCTCAGAAACAATCATCCCCATTGGGGCTACGGCCTGCCCCAGCACAGTGCTGTTTAAACCAGAAGTTAACAAATCAGCATCCTCCTCTTCCTCAGACACAACCTTCCACCGAGATGGGGATCCGTACCTCAACACCCTCTTCCCCTGTTGCACCTTCGCACACACAGATAGATGTAAGCAATATTGACCCAAACAATTCCCCATCTCATTCTAAGAACAATATGGCACCCACTCCCTCCCTTTCTCCCAAGGCAAAAGGAAAGGAGATCAGGAGAACCCCTACCTCCACTTCCCCTCATGACCCACAGAGATTAAACAACCCATGGACCACCCAGGAGCACAGCATTCCAAGCATCATTGGTCCCCCATCGCCCACCATATTCTCCAACCTTGAATTGATAACCACTAACTCCTCTAAATTAATCCAGGCCCCAGTTGAGTTCCACCATAGGGCCTGCAGCCAGCCAGAAATCCTCAATGTTACAGCAACACTTCCCAATCCCCTGGTTAACACTCCCACCACCAAGGGGTATAAACACAGCAATGTTTCAGTTAAAACCTTGGAAAGGATTTCACCTCTATTGCTCTCACCAACAGGAGGCGCCAGATCAGGGAGTGAGACTAGGACTGGGCAGTTCCAGGGGCAAATGACGATAAATGGACAAAACAATGGGCAACAACCCAAAAACAACCAATCTGAGCCCTCCCAAAAAGACACTATGTCACTGCCAGTCCGAGACACCTGTATAACTGGCGCCTCAACATACCCACCCCAATTTGAATGCCAACCCCAGCCTCAGCCACAACCCCAGCACCAACCCCCAACCCCAGCAACCCTCCAGAAACCATCGTACCACAAAGCCAGACCAAAAGGCAAGGTGGCGGATTGGAATTTTAAGGGAAACAAAACAATACTAGTCTTGGGAGACTCCAATGTCAATAGAATCCCTCCATTTCATAACCCAAACATACAAGTGGACAGTTACCCCGGAGCAACTTTTTACCATTTTACAAAGGTCCTGGAGAAAACAGAGGTTCACGTAGACACCAGCATAGTGGTTCTCTCGGTGGGCATAAACAATATGGATAATGACCCATACAAAACATCAATCAAACAGATTGCATCAATGCACAAGGAAGCAAGAGTCACTTTCCCTAATGCTATTATTTACATCCCCATTATTAACCACTCGCACCTCCTTTCACCGGATCAAAAACGAAACCTCAAAGTCATTAACAGTTACATCAGCACACATGGCCCTTTTCTCTTGGAGATACCCCATGATGAGTTTCACACAACAACAGACCTGATACACTGGACAACAACTACAGCAGACCTTATTTTTAACCTGTCTAGGATCAGCGTGGCGCTAGCGGCACCCCCCCCCCCCCCCACTGAAAAACCAGTGCCGCGAAATTCAAAAAAAATATTTTTTTAAAATATTTAACTTTCACACATTAAAGTCCAATACAGCTAATGAAAGACACAGATCTTATGAATCCAGTCAACATTTCCGATTTTTAAAATGTTTTACAGGGAAGACACAATATGTAAAGATGTACATCTATTACCTAAAAACACATTAGCATAATCCACCATCTTTTATTTGTCCACCAACACCAGTAGCCATCACCAATTCGGCTAAACTAAGATATTTATAGCCCCTAACCAACAAAAAAACTCATTAGATGACAGTCTGATAACATATTTATGGTATGGGATAGGTTTTGTTAGAAAAAAGTGCATATTTCAGGTATATGGCATAGTTTACAATTGCACCCACCATCACAAATGGACTAGAATAATTACAATGAGCAACGTGTTTACCTAACTACTAATCATCAAACATTTCGTAAAAATACACAGCATACACGAATCGAAAGACACAGATCCTGTGAATACAGACAATATTTCAGATTTTCTAAGTGTCTTACAGCGAAAACACAATAAATCGTTATATTAGCTTAGCACATAGCAATTAGCAGCCCAGCATTGATTCTAGCCAAAGTGAGCGATAAAAGTCAACATCGCCAAAAGATATTAATTTTTTCACTAACCTTCTCAGAATTCTTCCGATGACACTCCTGTAACATCACATTACAACATGCATATACAGTTTGATCGAAAATGTTTATATTTAGCCACCAAAATCATGGTTAGACAATGTGAAATGTAGACAAGCTGGTAAAGAAAACGTCCTTGCGCCACTTAGACAGTGATCTACTCTTATACATAAATACTCATAAACGTGACTAAAAAATATAGGGTGGACAGGGATTGATAGACAATTTAATTCTTAATACAATTGCGTTATTACATTTTTTAATTTATCCTTACTTTTCAATACAGTTTGCGCCAAGCGAAGCTACGTCAAAAAACATGGCGTCCTAAGCCACTAAAATGTTTCGACAGAAACACGATTTATCATAATAAAAATGTCCTACCTTGAGCTGTTCTTCCATCAGTATCTTGGGCAAAGGATCCTTTCTTGGGAGAAATCGTCTTTTGGTGGAAAGCTGTCCTCTTGCCATGTGGAAATGTCAACTGAGTTCGGGATGAACTGAAAAGCATGCCCAACTTTTCACATCGTTGCAAAAATAAATGTCCCAAAATCGCACTAAACGGATATAAATTGCTATAAAACGCTTTAAATTAACTACTTTATGATGTTTGTAACTCCTATAACGAGTGAAAAGATGACCGGAGAAATATAACAGGCTAAACTAACGCTTGGAACAGGAGAGGGTCGGTGTCTTCCACGCGCGTTACGCAGCTCCCAAAGAATGACTAGCTTCAGAGTTTTTTCATTTGTAGGGCCTGTGAACGCGCAATCGAGCCCGTTGGAATCGTCATCACGTAAAGGCATCCAGGGGAAGACGTAAGAAGTGTCCGTATAGTCATAGCAACGACAGTGCCCTTTTAAATGACTTCAGAAAAGTGGCCAACATTTCTCAAATCTGACTCCATGTCAGGGAAATTGCTGTAGAATGGGCTCTGTTCCACTTAGAGACAAAATTTCAACTCCTATAGAAACTATAGACTGTTTTCTATCCAATAATAATAATAATATGCATATTGTACGATCAAGGATTTTGTGGGAAGCCGTTTAAAAAATTAGCCACATTAGCATAAATAGTCTAAACAGCGCCCCCATCCCCAACAGGTTAAGAATTGGTGTGAGCAGCTAAATTTAGAATAGGCTCTACCCACAATTTGGACTCACCTAGCCACACCACACCCTTCCCTTCCCTCCAAACCCCTTTACTTTCCCCCTCCCTTCCTCCCCCAGTCGCTTTCTTAGATCACCCAGCAGTGGGGGTAGTTGACCCCTCCTTATCAAACATCATGAATCTATCCAAGTCTTTTCAACTCACAGCAGCACAGACCCAACTCTTGGAGAGGGGGTTGTCTTTCGTTCCCCGCCCTGGTAAATTTGACTGGGAAGAACTTCATAGGGACACACATAAATATCATAGACGACTCAAACTTCTAGACTACTTTGACTATCAGACACATGACAACCATTTACCATTCACCCTTCCTTCAATCTGGGAACCCAAACTGTCCCAGATAGATAGGAGGGTAAAGAATTTAATCAGAACAGACCAAGACACCCTTCACAACTATCACACCCAGGCAGATAGACAGGACAACATCACCCGCACAGAAAGACAAGCCATAAAAGACCTTATAAACAACCCACACATAATATTGAAACCGGCAGATAAGGGATCTAAAACAGTGATCCTAGACAAACATCAATACATATACGAGGCAAATAGACAGTTATCAGATACCAAATATTATGTACCAATAGAAAACAGCTTACAACCACAGACCCAGACTAAATTACGTAGAATTATACAAACACTTTATGACAAACGGCACATCACAAAAAAACAACGAGATTTTCTATTTGGACCAGACACTCCACGACCCAGACTGTTTTATCTGCTTTGTAAAATCCATAAAGAACCAGAAACCTGGACAATTCCCTATGAAGTTCCTCCTGGCAGGCCAATCGTTTCAGACTGTAACAGTGAATCATACAACATAGCTCAATATATTGATCATCATATCAACCCTCTATCCACTAGACACCCCAGCTATCTCAGAGATACGTATCACTTTCTGGAGAAGATTAAACCCATAGTTGTTCCCTCCCAAACACATATATTCACTATAGATATTGATAGCTTATACACTAACATAAATACAGCAACAGGAGTACAGACAGTCAGAAATCTTTTCCATGCACACCCAGACAGGAATAGACCAGACAATGAAATATTACAGTTATTAGAAATCAGCCTCACACACAATGACTTTATATTCAATGATAGGCACTACTTACAGGTGGAGGGAACAGCTATGGGGAAGAAATTTGCCCCGGCATATGCAAACATCTACATGGCTGAATGGGAGAGAGAGGCATTGGCCAAGTGCCCACACAAACCATCATTCTACTACAGATTTCTAGACGACATTATAGGAGCCTGGCCTCATGATGTCCAACTATTCACTGAATTCATTAGCATTCTCAACAGTCACCACCCGTCCATTAAGGTTAAATACATAATAGATCCATGTGAAGTACACTTCTTGGATACTACAGTCTTCTTTAACCACATAAATCAGTCTCAAAAAACAATATTCACTAAAGTTTATTTCAAACCAACAGATACACATGCTTTACTCCATAAACACAGTTACCATCCCAAACATACATTTAGAGGCATTGTTAAATCACAAATTATACGGTTTCATAGGATATCCTCCTGCAATCAGGATCTGGTAAAAGCAATTCAAACACTATTTCATGCACTCAGACAGAGAGGTTACTCCAAACGATATCTCAGAACTATAAAAAACAGCACCTTGGGGGCCCTCTCTCCCATTCAACCTACACACTCACATAACACCAGTCTGTCCATCACTCTTTCTGACCCCAACCTTCATCTTAGAGGTTCCGGAGACATTTCCAAATCCCCCCATTCCCCTGACGTCAACCCTGACCCTAACCCCAACCTTAACCCTTACCCTAATCCGGGTTCGTATCCTGCCCCTAACCCCACCCCTAACCCCACCGCTAACCCTAACCCCACCACTAACCCTAACCCTAACCCTAACCCTAACCCTAACCTTAACCCCACCGCTAACACTAACCCCACCACTAACCCTAATCCTAACCCTAATCCTAACCCTAACCTTAACCCCACTGCTAACCCTAACCCCACCACTAACCCTAATCCTAACCCCACCCCTAATCCTAACCATAACCATAACCCTAACCTCACCCCTCCTAGAACAACAGATTTGGAAATTGACCCTCCTCGGAACCACAATCGCTTTCCCTCCTCTTATTCCCCTTCCGAGCAGCAGACAATTCTCATCCCCCTAGTTACTACATTCTCACATAGGATCACACCATTACATCAGGCGTTCAAACACAATTTTTCCATCACCCAACAGGCACATACACCCCTCCAGCCGTATAGAATAATCTCAGCATTTAGGAGGAATAAGAGTCTGAAAGACATCCTCATCCAAGCTAAATACAGTACCAAGCCCCTACAACCACCCAAACCCTACACTGCCCACTTCAGACCAAGAAAATTCATTTCAAACTCGTACAGCAAGACCTCCACTCCAGTTTTAGACTCCATTTCACTTTACACTCCAAATGTCATATATATAATCACCTGCACATTTTGCAAAAAACACTACATTGGGGAAACCCAGTATACAATAGAGAATAGACTTAAACAACATCTATACAATATCAAACGAGCCCATCTACACACAGAACTAGTTACTCATTTCCAGGATCACCCCATCACTTACCTCAATATATCAGGATTACAGTCGTGTTCTGGGTGGACCAGTGGGCGGCGAAAAGCAGTGGAACATAGGTGGATAAGAGACCTAAAAACAATTACACCCAGCGGTCTGAATGAGCGGTTTTAACCGGCCAGATAGGATCCATTGAAAGGGATAGCACTTGTTTACAGGGTTCTCAAGGAGTTGGAAGTAGGATGCACCATAAAACAAAAACACAATAAATCAAGTTTGTGTGGTTTTTTATTATATTTACTAGATGCATGCTTATTCATAATAGTTGTATTCTTTTTGTCTTTTTGTCTTTATGTATTTGAATTTGGTTTTACAACTCAGCACTTGATCTTATAGCACTTTTATAGATATATGAGATTAGAACTGTGTGTATATGTATTATTAAAGCATCTATCCCTTGACCCCTTGTATATTTTAACATCTTAGTCCCTTCATGGTCCTAGATAAGCACCCAGATGATCAATTTAGAAGCAATAATAACCTACTTACATTTTTTTAAAGGTTTTTAGGAGTCAATCTATTTGATTTGAACAGTAGAATTTATTCACATTGGAGGGGGACACAACAATAGGCCTGCGCACCACAAGACAAATCAGTCTCTTTTTAACCCTACTCAAAATCAAAACCTAACCCTAACCCTAACCCTAACCCTAAGATGACGGGTTTAGATACTACATGACGGGTTTAGATACTAGATGACGGGTTTAGATACTAGATTATATGTTTAGATACTACATGATATGTTTAGATACTACATGACGGGTTTAGATACTACATGACGGGTTTAGATACTAGATTATATGTTTAGATACTACATGATATGTTTAGATACTACATGACGGGTTTAGATACTACATGACGGGTTTAGATACTACATGACGGGTTTAGATACTACATGACGGGTTTAGATACTAGATGACGGGTTTAGATACTAGATGACGGGTTTAGATACTAGATGACGGGTTTAGATACTAGATGACGGGTTTAGATACTAGATGACGGGTTTAGATACTAGATGACGGGTTTAGATACTACATGACGGGTTTAGATACTACATGACGGGTTTAGATACTACATGACGGGTTTAGATACTACATGACGGGTTTAGATACTAGATGACGGGTTTAGATACTAGATGACGGGTTTAGATACTAGATGACGGGTTTAGATACTAGATGACGGGTTTAGATACTAGATGACGGGTTTAGATACTAGATTATATGTTTAGATACTACATGATATGTTTAGATACTACATGACGGGTTTAGATACTACATGACGGGTTTAGATACTACATGACGGGTTTAGATACTACATGACGGGTTTAGATACTACATGACGGGTTTAGATACTAGATGATGTGTTTAGATACTACATGATGGGTTTAGATACTACATGACGGGTTTAGATACTACATGACGGGTTTAGATACTACATGACGGGTTTAGATACTACATGACGGGTTTAGATACTACATGACGGGTTTAGATACTAGATGACGGGTTTAGATACTAGATGACGGGTTTAGATACTAGATGACAGGTTTAGATACTAGATTATATGTTTAGATACTACATGATATGTTTAGATACTACATGACGGGTTTAGATACTACATGACGGGTTTAGATACTACATGACGGGTTTAGATACTACATGACGGGTTTAGATACTACATGACGGGTTTAGATACTAGATGACGGGTTTAGATACTAGATGACGGGTTTAGATACTAGATGACGGGTTTAGATACTAGATGACGGGTTTAGATACTAGATGACGGGTTTAGATACTACATGACGGGTTTAGATACTACATGACGGGTTTAGATACTAGATGACGGGTTTAGATACTAGATGACGGGTTTAGATACTAGATTATATGTTTAGATACTACATGACGGGTTTAGATACTACATGACGGGTTTAGATACTACATGACGGGTTTAGATACTACATGACGGGTTTAGATACTACATGACGGGTTTAGATACTAGATGACGGGTTTAGATACTAGATGACGGGTTTAGATACTAGATGACGGGTTTAGATACTAGATGACGGGTTTAGATACTAGATGACGGGTTTAGATACTAGATGACGGGTTTAGATACTAGATGACGGGTTTAGATACTAGATGACGGGTTTAGATACTAGATGACGGGTTTAGATACTAGATGACGGGTTTAGATACTAGATGACGGGTTTAGATACTAGATGACGGGTTTAGATACTAGATGACGGGTTTAGATACTACATGATGGGTTTAGATACTAGATGACGGGTTTAGATACTACATGACGGCATTAGATACTACATGACGGCATTAGATACTACATGACGGGTTTAGATGCTAGATGACGGGTTTAGATACTAGATTATATGTTTAGATACTACATGATATGTTTAGATACTACATGACGGGTTTAGATACTACATGATATGTTTAGATACTACATGACGGGTTTAGATACTACATGATATGTTTAGATACTACATGACGGGTTTAGATACTACATGACGGGTTTAGATACTACATGACGGGTTTAGATACTACATGACGGGTTTAGATACTAGATGACGGGTTTAGATACTAGATGACGGGTTTAGATACTAGACGACGGGTTTAGATACTAGACGACGGGTTTAGATACTAGATGACGGGTTTAAGGGTTTAGATACTAGATGACGGGTTTAGATACTAGATGACGGGTTTAGATACTAGATGACGGGTTTAGATACTAGATGACGGGTTTAGATACTAGATGACGGGTTTAGATACTACATGACGGGTTTAGATACTACATGACGGGTTTAGATACTAGATTATATGTTTAGATACTACATGATATGTTTAGATACTACATGACGGGTTTAGATACTACATGACAGGTTTAGATACTACATGACGGGTTTAGATACTAGATGACGGGTTTAGATACTAGATGACGGGTTTAGATACTACATGACGGGTTTAGATACTAGATGACGGGTTTAGATACTAGATGACAGGTTTAGATACTAGATAACGGGTTTAGATACTAGATGACGGGTTTAGATACTAGATGACGGGTTTAGATACTAGATGACGGGTTTAGATACTAGATGACGGGTTTAGATACTAGATGACGGGTTTAGATACTACATGACGGGTTTAGATACTACATGACGGGTTTAGATACTACATGACGGGTTTAGATACTACATGACGGGTTTAGATACTACATGACGGGTTTAGATACTACATGACGGGTTTAGATACTACATGACGGGTTTAGATACTACATGACGGGTTTAGATACTAGATGATATGTTTAGATACTAGATGATATGTTTAGATACTACATGATATGTTTAGATACTACATGACGGGTTTAGATACTACATGACGGGTTTAGATACTACATGACGGGTTTAGATACTACATGACGGGTTTAGATACTACATGACGGGTTTAGATACTAGATGATATGTTTAGATACTAGATGATATGTTTAGATACTACATGATATGTTTAGATACTACATGACGGGTTTAGATACTAGATGACGGGTTTAGATATTACATGACAGGTTTAGATACTACATGACGGGTTTAGATACTAGATGACGGGTTTAGATACTACATGACGGGTTTAGATACTAGATGACGGGTTTAGATACTACATGACGGGTTTAGATACTAGATGACGGGTTTAGAAACTACATGACGGGTTTAGATACTACATGACGGTATTAGATACTACATGACGGGTTTAGATACTAGATGACTGGTTTAGATACAGATGACGGGTTTAGATACTAGATGACGGGTTTAGATACTAGATGACAGGTTTAGATACTACATGACGGGTTTAGATACTAGATGACGGGTTTAGATACTAGATGACGGGTTTAGATACTAGATGACGGGTTTAGATACAGATGACGGGTTTAGATACTAGATGACGGGTTTAGATACTAGATGACAGGTTTAGATACTAGATTATATTTTTAGATACTACATGATATGTTTAGATACTACATGATATGTTTAGATACTACATGACGGGTTTAGATACTACATGACGGGTTTAGATACTACATGACGGGTTTAGATACTACATGACGGGTTTAGATACTACATGACGGGTTTAGATACTACATGACGGGTTTAGATACTACATGACGGGTTTAGATACTACATGACGGGTTTAGATACTACATGACGGGTTTAGATACTAGATTATATGTTTAGATACTACATGATATGTTTAGATACTACATGACGGGTTTAGATACTAGATGACGGGTTTAGATACTACATGACGGGTTTAGATACTAGATGACGGGTTTAGATACTAGATGACGGGTTTAGATACTAGATGACGGGTTTAGATACTAGATGACGGGTTTAGATACTACATGACGGGTTTAGATACTAGATGACAGGTTTAGATACTAGATGACAGGTTTAGATACTAGATAACGGGTTTAGATACTAGATGACGGGTTTAGATACTAGATGACGGGTTTAGATACTAGATGACGGGTTTAGATACTAGATGACGGGTTTAGATACTAGATGACGGGTTTAGATACTACATGACGGGTTTAGATACTACATGACGGGTTTAGATACTACATGACGGGTTTAGATACTACATGACGGGTTTAGATACTACATGACGGGTTTAGATACTACATGACGGGTTTAGATACTACATGACGGGTTTAGATACTAGATGATATGTTTAGATACTACATGATATGTTTAGATACTACATGACGGGTTTAGATACTAGATGACGGGTTTAGATACTACATGACAGGTTTAGATACTACATGACGGGTTTAGATACTAGATGACGGGTTTAGATACTACATGACGGGTTTAGATACTAGATGACGGGTTTAGATACTACATGACGGGTTTAGATACTAGATGACGGGTTTAGAAACTACATGACGGGTTTAGATACTACATGACGGTATTAGATACTACATGACGGGTTTAGATGCTAGATGACGGGTTTAGATACTAGATTATATGTTTAGATACTACATGATATGTTTAGATACTACATGACGGGTTTAGATACTACATGACAGGTTTAGATACTACATGACAGGTTTAGATACTAGATGACGGGTTTAGATACTAGATGACAGGTTTAGATACTAGATGACGGGTTTAGATACTACATGACGGGTTTAGATACTACATGACGGGTTTAGATACTAGATGACGGGTTTAGATACTAGATTATATGTTTAGATACTACATGATATGTTTAGATACTACATGACGGGTTTAGATACTACATGACGGGTTTAGATACTACATGACGGGTTTAGATACTACATGACGGGTTTACATTTACATTTAAGTCATTTAGCAGACGCTCTTATCCAGAGCGACTTACAAATTGGTGCATTCACCTAATGACATCCAGTGGAACAGCCACTTTACAATAGTGCATCTAGATCTTTTAAGGGGGGGGGGGGGGGCAGAAGGATTGCTTTATCCTATCCTAGGTATTCCTTGAAGAGGTGGGGTTTCAGGTGTCTCCGGAAGGTGGTGATTGACTCCGCTGTCCTGGCGTCGTGAGGGAGTTTGTTCCACCATTGGGGTGCCAGAGCAGCAAACAGTTTTGACTGGGCTGAGCGGGAACTGTACTTCCTCAGTGGTAGGGAGGCGAGCAGGCCAGAGGTGGATGAACGCAGTGCCCTTGTTTGGGTGTAGGGCCTGATCAGAGCCTGAAGGTACTGAGGTGCCGTTCCCCTCACAGCTCCGTAGGCAAGCACCATGGTCTTGTAGCGGATGCGAGCTTCAACTGGAAGCCAGTGGAGAGAGCGGAGGAGCGGGGTGACGTGAGAGAACTTGGGAAGGTTGAACACCAGACGGGCTGCGGCGTTCTGGATGAGTTGTAGGGGTTTAATGGCACAGGCAGGGAGCCCAGCCAACAGCGAGTTGCAGTAATCCAGACGGGAGATGACAAGTGCCTGGATTAGGACCTGCGCCGCTTCCTGTGTGAGGCAGGGTCGTACTCTGCGGATGTTGTAGAGCATGAACCTACAGGAACGGGCCACCGCCTTGATGTTGGTGGAGAACGACAGGGTGTTGTCCAGGATCACGCCAAGGTTCTTAGCGCTCTGGGAGGAGGACACAATGGAGTTGTCAACCGTGATGGCGAGATCATGGAACGGACAGTCCTTCCCCGGGAGGAAGAGCAGCTCCGTCTTGCCGAGGTTCAGCTTGAGGTGGTGATCCGTCATCCACACTGATATGTCTGCCAGACATGCAGAGATGCGATTCGCCACCTGGTCATCAGAAGGGGGAAAGGAGAAGATTAATTGTGTGTCGTCTGCATAGCAATGATAGGAGAGACCATGTGAGGTTATGACAGAGCCAAGTGACTTGGTGTATAGCGAGAATAGGAGAGGGCCTAGAACAGAGCCCTGGGGGACACCAGTGGTGAGAGCGCGTGGTGAGGAGACAGATTCTCGCCACGCCACCTGGTAGGAGCGACCTGTCAGGTAGGACGCAATCCAGGCGTGGGCCGCGCCGGAGATGCCCAACTCGGAGAGGGTGGAGAGGAGGATCTGATGGTTCACAGTATCGAAGGCAGCCGATAGGTCTAGAAGGATGAGAGCAGAGGAGAGAGAGTTAGCTTTAGCAGTGCGGAGCGCCTCCGTGATACAGAGAAGAGCAGTCTCAGTTGAGTGACTAGTCTTGAAACCTGACTGATTTGGATCAAGAAGGTCATTCTGAGAGAGATAGCAGGAGAGCTGGCCAAGGACGGCACGTTCAAGAGTTTTGGAGAGAAAAGAAAGAAGGGATACTGGTCTGTAGTTGTTGACATCGGAGGGATCGAGTGTAGGTTTTTTCAGAAGGGGTGCAACTCTCGCTCTCTTGAAGACGGAAGGGACGTAGCCAGCGGTCAAGGATGAGTTGATGAGCGAGGTGAGGTAAGGTAGAAGGTCTCCGGAAATGGTCTGGAGAAGAGAGGAGGGGATAGGGTCAAGCGGGCAGGTTGTTGGGCGGCCGGCCGTCACAAGACGCGAGATTTCATCTGGAGAGAGAGGGGAGAAAGAGGTCAAAGCACAGGGTTGGGCAGTGTGAGCAGAACCAGCGGTGTCGTTTGACTTAGCAAACGAGGATCGGATGTCGTCGACCTTCTTTTCAAAATGGTTGACGAAGTCGTCTGCAGAGAGGGAGGAGGGGGGGGGGAGGGGGAGGAGGATTCAGGAGGGAGGAGAAGGTGGCAAAGAGCTTCCTAGGGTTAGAGGCAGATGCTTGGAATTTAGAGTGGTAGAAAGTGGCTTTAGCAGCAGAGACAGAAGAGGAAAATGTAGAGAGGAGGGAGTGAAAGGATGCCAGGTCCGCAGGGAGGCGAGTTTTCCTCCATTTCCGCTCGGCTGCCCGGAGCCCTGTTCTGTGAGCTCGCAATGAGTCGTCGAGCCACGGAGCGGGAGGGGAGGACCGAGCCGGCCTGGAGGATAGGGGACATAGAGAGTCAAAGGATGCAGAAAGGGAGGAGAGGAGGGTTGAGGAGGCAGAATCAGGAGATAGGTTGGAGAAGGTTTGGGCAGAGGGAAGAGATGATAGGATGGAAGAGGAGAGAGTAGCGGGGGAGAGAGAGCGGAGGTTGGGACGGCGCGATACCATCCGAGTAGGGGCAGTGTGGGAAGTGTTGGATGAGAGCGAGAGGGAAAAGGATACAAGGTAGTGGTCGGAGACTTGGAGGGGAGTTGCAATGAGGTTAGTGGAAGAACAGCATCTAGTAAAGATGAGGTCAAGCGTATTGCCTGCCTTGTGAGTAGGGGGGGAAGGTGAGAGGGTGAGGTCAAAAGAGGAGAGGAGTGGAAAGAAGGAGGCAGAGAGGAATGAGTCAAAGGTAGACATGGGGAGGTTAAAGTCACCCAGAACTGTGAGAGGTGAGCCGTCCTCAGGAAAGGAGCTTATCAAGGCATCAAGCTCATTGATGAACTCTCCAAGGGAACCTGGAGGGCGATAGATGATAAGGATGTTAAGCTTGAAAGGGCTGGTAACTGTGACAGCATGGAATTCAAAGGAGGCGATAGACAGATGGGTAAGGGGAGAAAGAGAGAATGACCACTTGGGAGAGATGAGGATCCCGGTGCCACCACCCCGCTGACCAGAAGGTCTCGGGGTGTGCGAGAACACGTGGGCAGACGAAGAGAGAGCAGACGGGTTTAGATACTACATGACGGGTTTAGATACTACATGACGGGTTTAGATACTACATGACGGGTTTAGATACTAGATGACGGGTTTAGATACTAGATGACGGGTTTAGATACTAGATGACAGGTTTAGATACTAGATGACAGGTTTAGATACTAGATGACAGGTTTAGATACTAGATAACGGGTTTAGATACTAGATGACAGGTTTAGATACTAGATGACGGGTTTAGATACTAGATGACGGGTTTAGATACTAGATGACAGGTTTAGATACTAGATGACGGGTTTAGATACTAGATGACGGGTTTAGATACTAGATGACGGGTTTAGATACTAGATGACGGGTTTAGATACTAGATGACGGGTTTAGATACTAGATGACGGGTTTAGATACTACATGACGGGTTTAGATACTACATGACGGGTTTAGATACTACATGACGGGTTTAGATACTACATGACGGGTTTAGATACTACATGACGGGTTTAGATACTAGATTATATGTTTAGATACTACATGATATGTTTAGATACTACATGACGGGTTTAGATACTAGATGACGGGTTTAGATACTACATGACAGGTTTAGATACTACATGACGGGTTTAGATACTAGATGACGGGTTTAGATACTAGATGACGGGTTTAGATACTAGATGACGGGTTTAGATACTACATGACGGGTTTAGATACTAGATGACGGGTTTAGAAACTACATGACGGGTTTAGATACTACATGACGGTATTAGATACTACATGACGGGTTTAGATGCTAGATGACGGGTTTAGATACTAGATTATATGTTTAGATACTACATGATATGTTTAGATACTACATGACGGGTTTAGATACTACATGACAGGTTTAGATACTACATGACAGGTTTAGATACTAGATGACGGGTTTAGATACTAGATGACAGGTTTAGATACTAGATGACGGGTTTAGATACTACATGACGGGTTTAGATACTACATGACGGGTTTAGATACTAGATGACGGGTTTAGATACTAGATTATATGTTTAGATACTACATGATATGTTTAGATACTACATGATATGTTTAGATACTACATGACGGGTTTAGATACTACATGACGGGTTTAGATACTACATGATGGGTTTACATTTACATTTAAGTCATTTAGCAGACGCTCTTATCCAGAGCGACTTACAAATTGGTGCATTCACCTAATGACATCCAGTGGAACAGCCACTTTACAATAGTGCATCTAGATCTTTTAAGGGGGGGGGGGGGGGCAGAAGGATTGCTTTATCCTATCCTAGGTATTCCTTGAAGAGGTGGGGTTTCAGGTGTCTCCGGAAGGTGGTGATTGACTCCGCTGTCCTGGCGTCGTGAGGGAGTTTGTTCCACCATTGGGGTGCCAGAGCAGCAAACAGTTTTGACTGGGCTGAGCGGGAACTGTACTTCCTCAGTGGTAGGGAGGCGAGCAGGCCAGAGGTGGATGAACGCAGTGCCCTTGTTTGGGTGTAGGGCCTGATCAGAGCCTGAAGGTACTGAGGTGCCGTTCCCCTCACAGCTCCGTAGGCAAGCACCATGGTCTTGTAGCGGATGCGAGCTTCAACTGGAAGCCAGTGGAGAGAGCGGAGGAGCGGGGTGACGTGAGAGAACTTGGGAAGGTTGAACACCAGACGGGCTGCGGCGTTCTGGATGAGTTGTAGGGGTTTAATGGCACAGGCAGGGAGCCCAGCCAACAGCGAGTTGCAGTAATCCAGACGGGAGATGACAAGTGCCTGGATTAGGACCTGCGCCGCTTCCTGTGTGAGGCAGGGTCGTACTCTGCGGATGTTGTAGAGCATGAACCTACAGGAACGGGCCACCGCCTTGATGTTGGTGGAGAACGACAGGGTGTTGTCCAGGATCACGCCAAGGTTCTTAGCGCTCTGGGAGGAGGACACAATGGAGTTGTCAACCGTGATGGCGAGATCATGGAACGGACAGTCCTTCCCCGGGAGGAAGAGCAGCTCCGTCTTGCCGAGGTTCAGCTTGAGGTGGTGATCCGTCATCCACACTGATATGTCTGCCAGACATGCAGAGATGCGATTCGCCACCTGGTCATCAGAAGGGGGAAAGGAGAAGATTAATTGTGTGTCGTCTGCATAGCAATGATAGGAGAGACCATGTGAGGTTATGACAGAGCCAAGTGACTTGGTGTATAGCGAGAATAGGAGAGGGCCTAGAACAGAGCCCTGGGGGACACCAGTGGTGAGAGCGCGTGGTGAGGAGACAGATTCTCGCCACGCCACCTGGTAGGAGCGACCTGTCAGGTAGGACGCAATCCAGGCGTGGGCCGCGCCGGAGATGCCCAACTCGGAGAGGGTGGAGAGGAGGATCTGATGGTTCACAGTATCGAAGGCAGCCGATAGGTCTAGAAGGATGATAGCAGAGGAGAGAGAGTTAGCTTTAGCAGTGCGGAGCGCCTCCGTGATACAGAGAAGAGCAGTCTCAGTTGAGTGACTAGTCTTGAAACCTGACTGATTTGGATCAAGAAGGTCATTCTGAGAGAGATAGCAGGAGAGCTGGCCAAGGACGGCACGTTCAAGAGTTTTGGAGAGAAAAGAAAGAAGGGATACTGGTCTGTAGTTGTTGACATCGGAGGGATCGAGTGTAGGTTTTTTCAGAAGGGGTGCAACTCTCGCTCTCTTGAAGACGGAAGGGACGTAGCCAGCGGTCAAGGATGAGTTGATGAGCGAGGTGAGGTAAGGTAGAAGGTCTCCGGAAATGGTCTGGAGAAGAGAGGAGGGGATAGGGTCAAGCGGGCAGGTTGTTGGGCGGCCGGCCGTCACAAGACGCGAGATTTCATCTGGAGAGAGAGGGGAGAAAGAGGTCAAAGCACAGGGTTGGGCAGTGTGAGCAGAACCAGCGGTGTCGTTTGACTTAGCAAACGAGGATCGGATGTCGTCGACCTTCTTTTCAAAATGGTTGACGAAGTCGTCTGCAGAGAGGGAGGAGGGGGGGGGAGGGGGAGGAGGATTCAGGAGGGAGGAGAAGGTGGCAAAGAGCTTCCTAGGGTTAGAGGCAGATGCTTGGAATTTAGAGTGGTAGAAAGTGGCTTTAGCAGCAGAGACAGAAGAGGAAAATGTAGAGAGGAGGGAGTGAAAGGATGCCAGGTCCGCAGGGAGGCGAGTTTTCCTCCATTTCCGCTCGGCTGCCCGGAGCCCTGTTCTGTGAGCTCGCAATGAGTCGTCGAGCCACGGAGCGGGAGGGGAGGACCGAGCCGGCCTGGAGGATAGGGGACATAGAGAGTCAAAGGATGCAGAAAGGGAGGAGAGGAGGGTTGAGGAGGCAGAATCAGGAGATAGGTTGGAGAAGGTTTGGGCAGAGGGAAGAGATGATAGGATGGAAGAGGAGAGAGTAGCGGGGGAGAGAGAGCGGAGGTTGGGACGGCGCGATACCATCCGAGTAGGGGCAGTGTGGGAAGTGTTGGATGAGAGCGAGAGGGAAAAGGATACAAGGTAGTGGTCGGAGACTTGGAGGGGAGTTGCAATGAGGTTAGTGGAAGAACAGCATCTAGTAAAGATGAGGTCAAGCGTATTGCCTGCCTTGTGAGTAGGGGGGGAAGGTGAGAGGGTGAGGTCAAAAGAGGAGAGGAGTGGAAAGAAGGAGGCAGAGAGGAATGAGTCAAAGGTAGACATGGGGAGGTTAAAGTCACCCAGAACTGTGAGAGGTGAGCCGTCCTCAGGAAAGGAGCTTATCAAGGCATCAAGCTCATTGATGAACTCTCCAAGGGAACCTGGAGGGCGATAGATGATAAGGATGTTAAGCTTGAAAGGGCTGGTAACTGTGACAGCATGGAATTCAAAGGAGGCGATAGACAGATGGGTAAGGGGAGAAAGAGAGAATGACCACTTGGGAGAGATGAGGATCCCGGTGCCACCACCCCGCTGACCAGAAGGTCTCGGGGTGTGCGAGAACACGTGGGCAGACGAAGAGAGAGCAGACGGGTTTAGATACTACATGACGGGTTTAGATACTACATGACGGGTTTAGATACTACATGACGGGTTTAGATACTACATGACGGGTTTAGATACTAGATGACGGGTTTAGATACTAGATGACGGGTTTAGATACTAGATGACGGGTTTAGATACTAGATGACAGGTTTAGATACTAGATGACAGGTTTAGATACTAGATGACAGGTTTAGATACTAGATAACGGGTTTAGATACTAGATGACAGGTTTAGATACTAGATGACGGGTTTAGATACTAGATGACAGGTTTAGATACTAGATGACGGGTTTAGATACTACATGACGGGTTTAGATACTACATGACGGGTTTAGATACTACATGACGGGTTTAGATACTACATGACGGGTTTAGATACTACATGACGGGTTTAGATACTACATGACGGGTTTAGATACTACATGACAGGTTTAGATACTAGATGACGGGTTTAGATACTAGATGACGGGTTTAGATACTAGATGACGGGTTTAGATACTACATGACGGGTTTAGATACTAGATGACGGGTTTAGATACTAGATTATATTTTTAGATACTACATGATATGTTTAGATACTACATGACGGGTTTAGATACTACATGACGGGTTTAGATACTACATGACGGGTTTAGATACTACATGACGGGTTTAGATACTACATGACGGGTTTAGATACTACATGACGGGTTTAGATACTAGATTATATGTTTAGATACTACATGATATGTTTAGATACTACATGACGGGTTTAGATACTAGATGACGGGTTTAGATACTACATGACAGGTTTAGATACTACATGACAGGTTTAGATACTACATGACAGGTTTAGATACTAGATGATGGGTTTAGATACTAGATGACAGGTTTAGATACTAGATGACGGGTTTAGATACTACATGACGGGTTTAGATACTAGATGACGGGTTTAGAAACTACATGACGGGTTTAGAAACTACATGACGGGTTTAGATACTACATGACGGGTTTACATACTAGATGACGGGTTTAGATACTAGATGACGGGTTTAGATACTAGATTATATGTTTAGATACTACATGATATGTTTAGATACTACATGACGGGTTTAGATACTACATGACGGGTGTAGATACTACATGACGGGTTTAGATACAAGATGACGGGTTTAGATACTAGATGACGGGTTTAGATACTAGATGACGGGTTTAGATACTAGATGACAGGTTTAGATACTAGATGACAGGTTTAGATATTAGATGACGGGTTTAGATATTAGATGACGGGTTTAGATACTAGATGACGGGTTTAGAAACTACATGACGGGTTTAGATACTAGATGACGGGTTTAGATACTAGATGACGGGTTTAGATACTAGATGATATGTTTAGATACTACATGACGGGTTTAGATACTACATGACGGGTTTAGATACTACATGACGGGTTTAGATACTAGATGACGGGTTTAGATACTAGATGACGGGTTTAGATACTAGATGACGGGTTTAGATACTAGATGACAGGTTTAGATACTAGATGACGGGTTTAGATACTACATGACGGGTTTAGATACTAGATGACGGGTTTAGAAACTACATGACGGGTTTAGATACTACATGACGGGTTTAGATACTAGATGACGGGTTTAGATACTAGATGACGGGTTTAGATACTAGATTATATGTTTAGATACTACATGATATGTTTAGATACTACATGACGGGTTTAGATACTACATGACGGGTTTAGATACTAGATGACGGGTTTAGATACTAGATGACGGGTTTAGATACTAGATCACAGGTTTAGATACTAGATGACGGGTTTAGATACTACATGACGGGTTTAGATACTACATGATATGTTTAGATACTACATGACGGGTTTAGATACTACATGACAGGTTTAGATACTACATGACGGGTTTAGATACTAGATGACGGGTTTAGATACTAGATGACGGGTTTAGATACTAGATGACGGGTTTAGATACTAGATGACGGGTTTAGATACTAGATGACGGGTTTAGATACTAGATGACGGGTTTAGATACTACATGACGGGTTTAGATACTACATGACGGGTTTAGATACTACATGACGGGTTTAGATACTACATGACGGGTTTAGATACTACATGACGGGTTTAGATACTACATGACGGGTTTAGATACTACATGACGGGTTTAGATACTACATGACGGGTTTAGATAATAGATGACGGGTTTAGATACTACATGATATGTTTAGATACTACATGACGGGTTTAGATACTAGATGACGGGTTTAGATACTAGATGACGGGTTTAGATACTAGATGACGGTTTTAGATACTACATGACGGTTTTAGATACTACATGACGGGTTTAGAAACTACATGACGGGTTTAGATACTACATGACGGGTTTAGATACTACATGACGGGTTTAGATACTACATGACGGGTTTAGATACTACATGACGGGTTTAGATACTACATGACGGGTTTAGATACTACATGACGGGTTTAGATACTACATGACGGGTTTAGATACTACATGACGGGTTTAGATACTACATGACGGGTTTAGATACTACATGACGGGTTTAGATACTACATGACGGGTTTAGATACTACATGACGGGTTTAGATACTACATGACGGGTTTAGATACTACATGACGGGTTTAGATACTAGATGACGGGTTTAGATACTAGATGACGGGTTTAGATACTAGATGACGGGTTTAGATACTAGATTATATGTTTAGATACTAGATTATATGTTTAGATACTACATGATATGTTTAGATACTACATGATATGTTTAGATACTACATGACGGGTTTAGATACTAGATGACGGGTTTAGATACTAGATGACGGGTTTAGATACTACATGACGGGTTTAGATACTACATGACGGGTTTAGATACTAGATTATATGTTTAGATACTACATGATATGTTTAGATACTACATGACGGGTTTAGATACTAGATGACGGGTTTAGATACTACATGACAGGTTTAGATACTACATGACGGGTTTAGATACTAGATGACGGGTTTAGATACTAGATGACGGGTTTAGATACTAGATGACAGGTTTAGATACTACATGACATGTTTAGATACTACATGACGGGTTTAGATACTAGATGACGGGTTTAGATACTACATGACGGGTTTAGATACTACATGACGGGTTTAGATACTAGATGACGGGTTTAGATACTAGATGACGGGTTTAGATACTAGATGACGGGTTTAGATACTACATGACAGGTTTAGATACTACATGACAGGTTTAGATACTACATGACGGGTTTAGATACTAGATGACGGGTTTAGATACTAGATTATATGTTTAGATACTACATGACAGGTTTAGATACTACATGACGGGTTTAGATACTACATGACGGGTTTAGATACTAGATGACGGGTTTAGATACTACATGACGGGTTTAGATACTACATGACGGCTTTAGATACTACATGACGGGTTTAGATGCTAGATGACCGGTTTAGATACTAGATGACGGGTTTAGATACTAGATTATATGTTTAGATACTACATGATATGTTTAGATACTACATGACGGGTTTAGATACTACATGACGGGTTTAGATACTACATGACAGGTTTAGATACTAGATGACGGGTTTAGATACTAGATGACGGGTTTAGATACTAGATGACGGGTTTAGATACTACATGACGGGTTTAGATACTACATGACGGGTTTAGATACTAGATGACGGGTTTAGATACTAGATTATATGTTTAGATACTAGATTATATGTTTAGATACTTCATGATATGTTTAGATACTACATGACAGGTTTAGATACTACATGACGGGTTTAGATACTACATGACGGGTTTAGATACTACATGACGGGTTTAGATACTACATGACGGGTTTAGATACTACATGACGGGTTTAGATACTACATGACGGGTTTAGATACTACATGACGGGTTTAGATACTACATGACGGGTTTAGATACTAGATGACGGGTTTAGATACTAGATGACGGGTTTAGATGCTAGATGACGGGTTTAGATGCTAGATGACGGGTTTAGATACTACATGACGGGTTTAGATACTACATGACGGGTTTAGATACTACATGACGGGTTTAGATACTACATGACGGGTTTAGATACTACATGACGGGTTTAGATACTACATGACGGGTTTAGATACTACATGACGGGTTTAGATACTACATGACGGGTTTAGATACTACATGACGGGTTTAGATACTACATGACGGGTTTAGATACTACATGACGGGTTTAGATACTACATGACGGGTTTAGATACTAGATGACGGGTTTAGATACTACATGACGGGTTTAGATACTAGATGACAGGTTTAGATACTAGATGACAGGTTTAGATACTACATGACAGGTTTAGATACTACATGACGGGTTTAGATACTACATGACGGGTTTAGATACTACATGACGGGTTTAGATACTACATGACGGGTTTAGATACTACATGACGGGTTTAGATACTACATGACGGGTTTAGATACTAGATGACAGGTTTAGATACTAGATGACAGGTTTAGATACTACATGACGGGTTTAGATACTAGATGACGGGTTTAGATACTACATGACGGGTTTAGATACTAGATGACGGGTTTAGATACTAGATGACGGGTTTAGATACTAGATGACGGGTTTAGATACTAGATGACGGGTTTAGATACTAGATGACGGGTTTAGATACTACATGACGGGTTTAGATACTAGATGACAGGTTTAGATACTAGATGACAGGTTTAGATACTAGATGACAGGTTTAGATACTAGATGACAGGTTTAGATACTAGATGACGGGTTTAGATACTAGATGACGGGTTTAGATACTAGATGACGGGTTTAGATACTAGATGACGGGTTTAGATACTAGATGACGGGTTTAGATACTAGATGACGGGTTTAGATACTAGATGACGGGTTTAGATACTAGATGACGGGTTTAGATACTAGATGACGGGTTTAGATACTAGATGACGGGTTTAGATACTACATGACGGGTTTAGATACTACATGACGGGTTTAGATACTACATGACGGGTTTAGATACTACATGACGGGTTTAGATACTACATGACGGGTTTAGATACTAGATGACGGGTTTAGATACTAGATGACAGGTTTAGATACTACATGACGGGTTTAGATACTACATGACGGGTTTAGATACTACATGACGGGTTTAGATACTACATGACGGGTTTAGATACTACATGACGGGTTTAGATACTACATGACGGCATTAGATACTACATGACGGGTTTAGATGCTAGATGACGGGTTTAGATACTAGATGACGGGTTTAGATACTACATGACGGGTTTAGATACTACATGACGGGTTTAGATACTACATGACGGGTTTAGATACTAGATGACGGGTTTAGATACTAGATGACGGGTTTAGATACTAGATGACGGGTTTAGATACTAGATGACGGGTTTAGATACTAGATGACGGGTTTAGATACTACATGACGGGTTTAGATACTACATGACGGGTTTAGATACTACATGACGGGTTTAGATACTAGATGACGGGTTTAGATACTAGATGACAGGTTTAGATACTACATGACGGGTTTAGATACTACATGACAGGTTTAGATACTACATGACGGGTTTAGATACTACATGACAGGTTTAGATACTACATGACGGGTTTAGATACTACATGACGGGTTTAGATACTACATGACGGGTTTAGATACTACATGACGGGTTTAGATACTACATGACGGGTTTAGATACTACATGACGGGTTTAGATACTAGATGACGGGTTTAGATACTACATGACAGGTTTAGATACTACATGACAGGTTTAGATACTACATGACGGGTTTAGATACTAGATGACGGGTTTAGATACTACATGACGGGTTTAGATACTAGATGACAGGTTTAGATACTACATGACGGGTTTAGATACTACATGACGGGTTTAGATACTACATGACGGGTTTAGATACTAGATGACGGGTTTAGATACTACATGACGGGTTTAGATACTACATGACGGCTTTAGATACTACATGACGGGTTTAGATACTAGATGACGGGTTTAGATACTAGATGACGGGTTTAGATACTAGATGACGGGTTTAGATACTACATGACGGGTTTAGATACTAGATGACAGGTTTAGATACTAGATGACAGGTTTAGATACTAGATGACAGGTTTAGATACTAGATGACAGGTTTAGATACTAGATGACGGGTTTAGATACTAGATGACCGGTTTAGATACTAGATGACGGGTTTAGATACTAGATGACGGGTTTAGATACTAGATGACGGGTTTAGATACTAGATGACGGGTTTAGATACTAGATGACGGGTTTAGATACTAGATGACGGGTTTAGATACTAGATGACGGGTTTAGATACTACATGACGGGTTTAGATACTACATGACGGGTTTAGATACTACATGACGGGTTTAGATACTACATGACGGGTTTAGATACTACATGACGGGTTTAGATGCTAGATGACGGGTTTAGATACTAGATGACGGGTTTAGATACTAGATGACAGGTTTAGATACTAGATGACAGGTTTAGATACTACATGACGGGTTTAGATACTACATGACGGGTTTAGATACTACATGACGGGTTTAGATACTACATGACGGGTTTAGATACTACATGACGGCTTTAGATACTACATGACGGGTTTAGATACTAGATGACGGGTTTAGATACTACATGACGGGTTTAGATACTAGATGACGGGTTTAGATACTAGATGACGGGTTTAGATACTAGATGACGGGTTTAGATACTAGATGACGGGTTTAGATACTAGATGACGGGTTTAGATACTAGATGACAGGTTTAGATACTAGATGACGGGTTTAGATACTAGATGACAGGTTTAGATACTAGATGACGGGTTTAGATACTAGATGACGGGTTTAGATACTAGATGACGGGTTTAGATACTAGATGACGGGTTTAGATACTAGATGACGGGTTTAGATACTAGATGACGGGTTTAGATACTAGATGACGGGTTTAGATACTAGATGACGGGTTTAGATACTAGATGACGGGTTTAGATACTACATGACGGGTTTAGATACTACATGACGGGTTTAGATACTACATGACGGGTTTAGATACTACATGACGGGTTTAGATACTACATGACGGGTTTAGATACTACATGACGGGTTTAGATACTAGATGACGGGTTTAGATACTAGATGACGGGTTTAGATACTACATGACGGGTTTAGATACTACATGACGGGTTTAGATACTACATGATGGGTTTAGATACTACATGACGGGTTTAGATACTACATGACGGGTTTAGATACTACATGACGGCTTTAGATACTACATGACGGGTTTAGATGCTAGATGACGGGTTTAGATACTAGATGACGGGTTTAGATACTACATGACAGGTTTAGATACTACATGACGGGTTTAGATACTACATGACGGGTTTAGATACTACATGACGGGTTTAGATACTAGATGACGGGTTTAGATACTAGATGACGGGTTTAGATACTAGATGACGGGTTTAGATACTACATGACGGGTTTAGATACTACATGACGGGTTTAGATACTACATGACGGGTTTAGATACTACATGATGGGTTTAGATACTAGATGACGGGTTTAGATACTAGATGACAGGTTTAGATACTACATGACGGGTTTAGATACTACATGACAGGTTTAGATACTACATGACAGGTTTAGATACTACATGACGGGTTTAGATACTACATGACGGGTTTAGATACTACATGACGGGTTTAGATACTACATGACGGGTTTAGATACTACATGACGGGTTTAGATACTACATGACGGGTTTAGATACTACATGACGGGTTTAGATACTACATGACGGATTTAGATACTAGATGACAGGTTTAGATACTACATGACGGGTTTAGATACTACATGACAGGTTTAGATACTACATGACAGGTTTAGATACTACATGACGGGTTTAGATACTACATGACAGGTTTAGATACTAGATGACGGGTTTAGATACTAGATGACGGGTTTAGATACTAGATGACGGGTTTAGATACTAGATGACGGGTTTAGATACTAGATGACGGGTTTAGATACTACATGACGGGTTTAGATACTAGATGACGGGTTTAGATACTAGATGACGGGTTTAGATACTACATGACGGGTTTAGATACTACATGACGGGTTTAGATACTACATGACGGGTTTAGATACTACATGACGGGTTTAGATACTACATGACGGGTTTAGATACTACATGACGGGTTTAGATACTACATGACGGGTTTAGATACTACATGACGGGTTTAGATACTACATGACGGGTTTAGATACTAGATGACGGGTTTAGATACTACATGACGGGTTTAGATACTACATGACGGGTTTAGATACTACATGACGGGTTTAGATACTAGATGACGGGTTTAGATACTAGATGACGGGTTTAGATACTACATGACGGGTTTAGATACTACATGACGGGTTTAGATACTAGATGACGGGTTTAGATACTAGATGACGGGTTTAGATACTACATGACGGGTTTAGATACTACATGACGGGTTTAGATACTACATGACGGGTTTAGATACTAGATGACGGGTTTAGATACTAGATGACGGGTTTAGATACTAGATGACGGGTTTAGATACTACATGACGGGTTTAGATACTAGATGACGGGTTTAGATACTACATGACGGGTTTAGATACTAGATGACGGGTTTAGATACTAGATGACGGGTTTAGATACTAGATGACGGGTTTAGATACTAGATGACGGGTTTAGATACTAGATGACGGGTTTAGATACTAGATGACGGGTTTAGATACTAGATGACGGGTTTAGATACTAGATGACGGGTTTAGATACTAGATGACGGGTTTAGATACTAGATGACGGGTTTAGATACTAGATGACGGGTTTAGATACTACATGACGGGTTTAGATACTACATGACGGGTTTAGATACTACATGACGGGTTTAGATACTACATGACGGGTTTAGATACTACATGACGGGTTTAGATGCTAGATGACGGGTTTAGATACTAGATGACGGGTTTAGATACTACATGACGGGTTTAGATACTACATGACGGGTTTAGATACTACATGACGGGTTTAGATACTACATGACGGGTTTAGATACTACATGACGGGTTTAGATACTACATGACGGTTTAGATACTACATGACGGGTTTAGATACTAGATGACGGGTTTAGATACTACATGACGGGTTTAGATACTACATGACGGGTTTAGATACTACATGACGGGTTTAGATACTACATGACGGGTTTAGATACTACATGACGGGTTTAGATACTACATGACGGGTTTAGATACTACATGACGGGTTTAGATACTAGATGACGGGTTTAGATACTAGATGACGGGTTTAGATACTAGATGACGGGTTTAGATACTACATGACGGGTTTAGATACTACATGACGGGTTTAGATACTACATGACGGGTTTAGATACTACATGACGGGTTTAGATACTAGATGACGGGTTTAGATACTAGATGACGGGTTTAGATACTACATGACAGGTTTAGATACTACATGACGGGTTTAGATACTACATGACAGGTTTAGATACTACATGACGGGTTTAGATACTACATGACGGGTTTAGATACTACATGACGGGTTTAGATACTACATGACGGGTTTAGATACTACATGACGGGTTTAGATACTACATGACGGGTTTAGATACTACATGACGGGTTTAGATACTACATGACGGGTTTAGATACTAGATGACAGGTTTAGATACTACATGACAGGTTTAGATACTACATGACGGGTTTAGATACTACATGACAGGTTTAGATACTACATGACGGGTTTAGATACTACATGACGGGTTTAGATACTAGATGACGGGTTTAGATACTACATGACAGGTTTAGATACTACATGACGGGTTTAGATACTACATGACGGGTTTAGATACTACATGACGGGTTTAGATACTAGATGACGGGTTTAGATACTACATGACGGGTTTAGATACTACATGACGGGTTTAGATACTACATGACGGGTTTAGATACTAGATGACGGGTTTAGATACTAGATGACGGGTTTAGATACTAGATGACGGGTTTAGATACTACATGACGGGTTTAGATACTAGATGACGGGTTTAGATACTAGATGACGGGTTTAGATACTAGATGACGGGTTTAGATACTAGATGACGGGTTTAGATACTAGATGACGGGTTTAGATACTAGATGACGGGTTTAGATACTAGATGACGGGTTTAGATACTAGATGACGGGTTTAGATACTACATGACGGGTTTAGATACTAGATGACGGGTTTAGATACTACATGACGGGTTTAGATACTACATGACGGGTTT
This sequence comes from Salvelinus fontinalis, assembly GCF_029448725.1. NCBI lineage: Eukaryota > Metazoa > Chordata > Actinopteri > Salmoniformes > Salmonidae > Salvelinus > Salvelinus fontinalis. The sequence goes on from NW_026600958.1 coordinate 46,878, forward strand.
AGATACTAGATGACGGGTTTAGATACTAGATGACGGGTTTAGATACTACATGACGGGTTTAGATACTACATGACGGGTTTAGATACTACATGACGGGTTTAGATACTACATGACGGGTTTAGATACTAGATGACGGGTTTAGATACTAGATGACGGGTTTAGATACTACATGACGGGTTTAGATACTACATGACGGGTTTAGATACTACATGACGGGTTTAGATACTACATGACGGGTTTAGATACTACATGACGGGTTTAGATACTACATGACGGGTTTAGATACTACATGACGGGTTTAGATACTAGATGACGGGTTTAGATACTAGATGACAGGTTTAGATACTACATGACGGGTTTAGATACTACATGACGGGTTTAGATACTACATGACGGGTTTAGATACTACATGACGGGTTTAGATACTAGATGACGGGTTTAGATACTAGATGACGGGTTTAGATACTAGATGACGGGTTTAGATACTAGATGACGGGTTTAGATACTAGATGACGGGTTTAGATACTACATGACGGGTTTAGATACTACATGACGGGTTTAGATACTACATGACGGGTTTAGATACTAGATGACGGGTTTAGATACTAGATGACGGGTTTAGATACTACATGACGGGTTTAGATACTACATGACGGGTTTAGATACTACATGACAGGTTTAGATACTACATGACGGGTTTAGATACTACATGACGGGTTTAGATACTACATGACGGGTTTAGATACTACATGACGGGTTTAGATACTACATGACGGGTTTAGATACTACATGACGGGTTTAGATACTACATGACGGGTTTAGATACTAGATGACGGGTTTAGATACTACATGACGGGTTTAGATACTACATGACGGGTTTAGATACTACATGACGGGTTTAGATACTAGATGACGGGTTTAGATACTAGATGACGGGTTTAGATACTACATGACAGGTTTAGATACTACATGACGGGTTTAGATACTACATGACGGGTTTAGATACTAGATGACGGGTTTAGATACTACATGACGGGTTTAGATACTACATGACGGGTTTAGATACTACATGACGGGTTTAGATACTAGATGACGGGTTTAGATACTAGATGACGGGTTTAGATACTAGATGACGGGTTTAGATACTACATGACGGGTTTAGATACTACATGACGGGTTTAGATACTACATGACGGGTTTAGATACTACATGACGGGTTTAGATACTAGATGACGGGTTTAGATACTAGATGACGGGTTTAGATACTAGATGACGGGTTTAGATACTACATGACGGGTTTAGATACTACATGACGGGTTTAGATACTAGATGACGGGTTTAGATACTAGATGACGGGTTTAGATACTAGATGACAGGTTTAGATACTACATGACGGGTTTAGATACTACATGACGGGTTTAGATACTACATGACGGGTTTAGATACTACATGACGGGTTTAGATACTACATGACGGGTTTAGATACTACATGACGGGTTTAGATACTACATGACGGGTTTAGATACTACATGACGGGTTTAGATACTACATGACGGGTTTAGATACTACATGACGGGTTTAGATACTACATGACGGGTTTAGATACTAGATGACGGGTTTAGATACTAGATGACGGGTTTAGATACTAGATGACGGGTTTAGATACTAGATGACGGGTTTAGATACTACATGACGGGTTTAGATACTACATGACGGGTTTAGATACTACATGACGGGTTTAGATACTACATGACGGGTTTAGATACTACATGACGGGTTTAGATACTACATGACGGGTTTAGATACTACATGACGGGTTTAGATACTACATGACGGGTTTAGATGCTAGATGACGGGTTTAGATACTACATGACGGGTTTAGATACTACATGACGGGTTTAGATACTACATGACGGGTTTAGATACTACATGACGGGTTTAGATACTACATGACGGGTTTAGATACTACATGACGGGTTTAGATACTACATGACGGGTTTAGATACTACATGACGGGTTTAGATACTAGATGACGGGTTTAGATACTAGATGACGGGTTTAGATACTACATGACGGGTTTAGATACTACATGACGGGTTTAGATACTACATGACGGGTTTAGATACTAGATGACGGGTTTAGATACTAGATGACGGGTTTAGATACTAGATGACGGGTTTAGATACTAGATGACGGGTTTAGATACTACATGACGGGTTTAGATACTACATGACGGGTTTAGATACTACATGACGGGTTTAGATACTACATGACGGGTTTAGATACTAGATGACGGGTTTAGATACTACATGACGGGTTTAGATACTACATGACGGGTTTAGATACTACATGACGGGTTTAGATACTACATGACGGGTTTAGATACTACATGACGGGTTTAGATACTACATGACGGGTTTAGATACTACATGACGGGTTTAGATACTACATGACGGGTTTAGATACTACATGACGGGTTTAGATACTACATGACGGGTTTAGATACTAGATGACGGGTTTAGATACTAGATGACAGGTTTAGATACTACATGACGGGTTTAGATACTACATGACGGGTTTAGATACTACATGACGGGTTTAGATACTACATGACGGGTTTAGATACTACATGACGGGTTTAGATACTACATGACGGGTTTAGATACTACATGACGGGTTTAGATACTACATGACGGGTTTAGATACTACATGACGGGTTTAGATACTAGATGACGGGTTTAGATACTAGATGACGGGTTTAGATACTAGATGACGGGTTTAGATACTAGATGACGGGTTTAGATACTAGATGACGGGTTTAGATACTAGATGACGGGTTTAGATACTACATGACGGGTTTAGATACTACATGACGGGTTTAGATACTACATGACGGGTTTAGATACTACATGACGGGTTTAGATACTACATGACGGGTTTAGATACTACATGACGGGTTTAGATACTACATGACGGGTTTAGATACTACATGACGGGTTTAGATACTAGATGACGGGTTTAGATACTACATGACGGGTTTAGATACTACATGACAGGTTTAGATACTACATGACGGGTTTAGATACTAGATGACGGGTTTAGATACTACATGACGGGTTTAGATACTACATGACGGGTTTAGATACTACATGACGGGTTTAGATACTAGATGACGGGTTTAGATACTACATGACGGGTTTAGATACTACATGACGGGTTTAGATACTACATGACGGGTTTAGATACTAGATGACGGGTTTAGATACTAGATGACGGGTTTAGATACTAGATGACGGGTTTAGATACTACATGACAGGTTTAGATACTACATGACGGGTTTAGATACTACATGACGGGTTTAGATACTACATGACAGGTTTAGATACTAGATGACGGGTTTAGATACTAGATGACGGGTTTAGATACTAGATGACGGGTTTAGATACTACATGACGGGTTTAGATACTACATGACGGGTTTAGATACTAGATGACGGGTTTAGATACTAGATGACGGGTTTAGATACTAGATGACAGGTTTAGATACTACATGACGGGTTTAGATACTACATGACGGGTTTAGATACTACATGACGGGTTTAGATACTACATGACGGGTTTAGATACTACATGACGGGTTTAGATACTACATGACGGGTTTAGATACTACATGACGGGTTTAGATACTACATGACGGGTTTAGATACTACATGACGGGTTTAGATACTAGATGACGGGTTTAGATACTAGATGACGGGTTTAGATACTAGATGACGGGTTTAGATACTAGATGACGGGTTTAGATACTACATGACGGGTTTAGATACTAGATGACGGGTTTAGATACTAGATGACGGGTTTAGATACTAGATGACGGGTTTAGATACTACATGACGGGTTTAGATACTACATGACGGGTTTAGATACTACATGACGGGTTTAGATACTACATGACGGGTTTAGATACTACATGACGGGTTTAGATACTACATGACGGGTTTAGATACTACATGACGGGTTTAGATACTACATGACGGGTTTAGATACTACATGACGGGTTTAGATACTACATGACGGGTTTAGATACTACATGACGGGTTTAGATACTACATGACGGGTTTAGATACTACGATGACGGGTTTAGATACTACGATGACGGGTTTAGATACTACATGACGGGTTTAGATACTACATGACGGGTTTAGATACTAGATGACGGGTTTAGATACTAGATGACGGGTTTAGATACTACATGACGGGTTTAGATACTAGATGACGGGTTTAGATACTAGATGACAGGTTTAGATACTACATGATAGGTTTAGATACTACATGACGGGTTTAGATACTACATGACGGGTTTAGATACTACATGACGGGTTTAGATACTACATGACGGGTTTAGATACTACATGACGGGTTTAGATACTACATGACGGGTTTAGATACTACATGACGGGTTTAGATACTACATGACGGGTTTAGATACTAGATGACGGGTTTAGATACTAGATGACAGGTTTAGATACTAGATGACGGGTTTAGATACTACATGACGGGTTTAGATACTAGATGACGGGTTTAGATACTACATGACGGGTTTAGATACTAGATGACGGGTTTAGATACTAGATGACGGGTTTAGATACTACATGACGGGTTTAGATACTAGATGACGGGTTTAGATACTAGATGACGGGTTTAGATACTACATGACGGGTTTAGATACTAGATGACAGGTTTAGATACTAGATGACGGGTTTAGATACTACATGACGGGTTTAGATACTAGATGACAGGTTTAGATACTAGATGACGGGTTTAGATACTAGATGACAGGTTTAGATACTAGATGACGGGTTTAGATACTAGATGACGGGTTTAGATACTACATGACAGGTTTAGATACTAGATGACGGGTTTAGATACTACATGACGGGTTTAGATACTACATGACGGGTTTAGATACTACATGACGGGTTTAGATACTACATGACGGGTTTAGATACTACATGACGGGTTTAGATACTACATGACGGGTTTAGATGCTAGATGACGGGTTTAGATACTAGATGACAGGTTTAGATACTACATGACGGGTTTAGATACTACATGACGGGTTTAGATACTACATGACGGGTTTAGATACTACATGACGGGTTTAGATACTACATGACGGGTTTAGATACTACATGACAGGTTTAGATACTACATGACGGGTTTAGATACTAGATGACGGGTTTAGATACTAGATGACAGGTTTAGATACTACATGACAGGTTTAGATACTACATGACGGGTTTAGATACTACATGACGGGTTTAGATACTACATGACGGGTTTAGATACTACATGACGGGTTTAGATACTAGATGACGGGTTTAGATACTAGATGACGGGTTTAGATACTAGATGACGGGTTTAGATACTAGATGACGGGTTTAGATACTACATGACGGGTTTAGATACTACATGACGGGTTTAGATACTAGATGACGGGTTTAGATACTAGATGACGGGTTTAGATACTAGATGACAGGTTTAGATACTACATGACAGGTTTAGATACTACATGACGGGTTTAGATACTACATGACAGGTTTAGATACTACATGACGGGTTTAGATACTACATGACGGGTTTAGATACTACATGACGGGTTTAGATACTAGATGACGGGTTTAGATACTAGATGACGGGTTTAGATACTAGATGACGGGTTTAGATACTAGATGACGGGTTTAGATACTAGATGACGGGTTTAGATACTAGATGACGGGTTTAGATACTACATGACGGGTTTAGATACTACATGACGGGTTTAGATACTACATGACGGGTTTAGATACTACATGACGGGTTTAGATACTACATGACGGGTTTAGATACTACATGACGGGTTTAGATACTACATGACGGGTTTAGATACTACATGACGGGTTTAGATACTACATGACGGGTTTAGATACTACATGACGGGTTTAGATACTACATGACGGGTTTAGATACTAGATGACGGGTTTAGATACTACATGACGGGTTTAGATACTACATGACGGGTTTAGATACTACATGACGGGTTTAGATACTAGATGACGGGTTTAGATACTAGATGACGGGTTTAGATACTACATGACGGGTTTAGATACTACATGACGGGTTTAGATACTACATGACGGGTTTAGATACTACATGACGGGTTTAGATACTACATGACGGGTTTAGATACTACATGACGGGTTTAGATACTACATGACGGGTTTAGATACTACATGACGGGTTTAGATACTACATGACGGGTTTAGATACTACATGACGGGTTTAGATACTAGATGACGGGTTTAGATACTAGATGACGGGTTTAGATACTACATGACGGGTTTAGATACTAGATGACGGGTTTAGATACTAGATGACGGGTTTAGATACTACATGACGGGTTTAGATACTACATGACGGGTTTAGATACTAGATGACAGGTTTAGATACTACATGACGGGTTTAGATACTAGATGACGGGTTTAGATACTAGATGACGGGTTTAGATACTACATGACGGGTTTAGATACTACATGACGGGTTTAGATACTAGATGACGGGTTTAGATACTACATGACGGGTTTAGATACTAGATGACGGGTTTAGATACTACATGACGGGTTTAGATACTAGATGACGGGTTTAGATACTAGATGACGGGTTTAGATACTACATGACGGGTTTAGATACTACATGACGGGTTTAGATACTACATGACGGGTTTAGATGCTAGATGACGGGTTTAGATACTAGATGACGGGTTTAGATACTAGATGATATGTTTAGATACTACATGACAGGTTTAGATACTACATGACGGGTTTAGATACTACATGACGGGTTTAGATACTACATGACAGGTTTAGATACTAGATGACGGGTTTAGATACTAGATGACGGGTTTAGATACTAGATGACGGGTTTAGATACTACATGACGGGTTTAGATACTACATGACGGGTTTAGATACTACATGACGGGTTTAGATACTAGATGACGGGTTTAGATACTAGATGACGGGTTTAGATACTAGATGACGGGTTTAGATACTACATGACAGGTTTAGATACTACATGACAGGTTTAGATACTACATGACGGGTTTAGATACTACATGACGGGTTTAGATACTACATGACGGGTTTAGATACTACATGACGGGTTTAGATACTACATGACGGGTTTAGATACTACATGACGGGTTTAGATACTACATGACGGGTTTAGATACTACATGACGGGTTTAGATACTACATGACGGGTTTAGATACTACATGACGGGTTTAGATACTACATGACGGGTTTAGATACTAGATGACGGGTTTAGATACTAGATGACGGGTTTAGATACTAGATGACGGGTTTAGATACTAGATGACGGGTTTAGATACTAGATGACGGGTTTAGATACTACATGACGGGTTTAGATACTACATGACGGGTTTAGATACTACATGACGGGTTTAGATACTACATGACGGGTTTAGATACTACATGACGGGTTTAGATACTACATGACGGGTTTAGATACTACATGACGGGTTTAGATACTACATGACGGGTTTAGATACTAGATGACGGGTTTAGATACTACATGACGGGTTTAGATACTACATGACAGGTTTAGATACTACATGACGGGTTTAGATACTAGATGACGGGTTTAGATACTAGATGACGGGTTTAGATACTACATGACGGGTTTAGATACTACATGACGGGTTTAGATACTACATGACGGGTTTAGATACTACATGACGGGTTTAGATACTACATGACGGGTTTAGATACTACATGACGGGTTTAGATACTACATGACGGGTTTAGATACTACATGACGGGTTTAGATACTACATGACGGGTTTAGATACTACATGACGGGTTTAGATACTACATGACGGGTTTAGATACTACATGACGGGTTTAGATACTACATGACGGGTTTAGATACTAGATGACGGGTTTAGATACTAGATGACGGGTTTAGATACTACATGACGGGTTTAGATACTAGATGACGGGTTTAGATACTAGATGACGGGTTTAGATACTACATGACGGGTTTAGATACTACATGACGGGTTTAGATACTAGATGACATGTTTAGATACTACATGACAGGTTTAGATACTACATGACGGGTTTAGATACTAGATGACGGGTTTAGATACTACATGACGGGTTTAGATACTACATGACGGGTTTAGATACTAGATGACGGGTTTAGATACTAGATGACGGGTTTAGATACTAGATGACGGGTTTAGATACTACATGACGGGTTTAGATACTAGATGACGGGTTTAGATACTAGATGACGGGTTTAGATACTACATGACGGGTTTAGATACTACATGACGGGTTTAGATACTACATGACGGGTTTAGATACTAGATGACGGGTTTAGATACTAGATGACGGGTTTAGATACTAGATGACGGGTTTAGATACTACATGACGGGTTTAGATACTACATGACGGGTTTAGATACTACATGACGGGTTTAGATACTACATGACAGGTTTAGATACTAGATGACGGGTTTAGATACTAGATGACGGGTTTAGATACTAGATGACGGGTTTAGATACTACATGACGGGTTTAGATACTACATGACGGGTTTAGATACTACATGACGGGTTTAGATACTACATGACGGGTTTAGATACTAGATGACGGGTTTAGATACTAGATGACAGGTTTAGATACTAGATGACAGGTTTAGATACTACATGACATGTTTAGATACTACATGACGGGTTTAGATACTACATGACGGGTTTAGATACTACATGACGGGTTTAGATACTACGTGACGGGTTTAGATACTACGTGACGGGTTTAGATACTACGTGACGGGTTTAGATACTACGTGACGGGTTTAGATACTACATGACGGGTTTAGATACTACATGACGGGTTTAGATACTAGATGACGGGTTTAGATACTAGATGACGGGTTTAGATACTAGATGACGGGTTTAGATACTAGATGACGGGTTTAGATACTAGATTATATGTTTAGATACTACATGACAGGTTTAGATACTACATGACGGGTTTAGATACTACATGACGGGTTTAGATACTACATGACGGGTTTAGATACTACATGACGGGTTTAGATACTACATGACGGGTTTAGATACTACATGACGGGTTTAGATACTACATGACGGGTTTAGACACTAGATTATATGTTTAGATACTAGATGATATGTTTAGATACTACATGACGGGTTTAGATACTAGATGACGGGTTTAGATACTACATGACGGGTTTAGATACTACATGACGGGTTTAGATACTAGATGACGGGTTTAGATACTAGATGACGGGTTTAGATACTAGATGACGGGTTTAGATACTAGATGACGGGTTTAGATACTACATGACGGGTTTAGATACTAGATGACAGGTTTAGATACTAGATGACAGGTTTAGATACTAGATGACAGGTTTAGATACTAGATGACGGGTTTAGATACTAGATGACGGGTTTAGATACTAGATGACAGGTTTAGATACTAGATGACGGGTTTAGATACTAGATGACGGGTTTAGATACTAGATGACGGGTTTAGATACTAGATGACGGGTTTAGATACTACATGACGGGTTTAGATACTACATGACGGGTTTAGATACTACATGACGGGTTTAGATACTACATGACGGGTTTAGATACTACATGACGGCTTTAGATACTACATGACGGGTTTAGATGCTAGATGACGGGTTTAGATACTAGATTATATGTTTAGATACTACATGACGGGTTTAGATACTACATGACGGGTTTAGATACTACATGACGGGTTTAGATACTACATGACGGGTTTAGATACTACATGACGGGTTTAGATACTACATGACAGGTTTAGATACTACATGACGGGTTTAGATGCTAGATGACGGGTTTAGATACTAGATGATTGGTTTAGATACTACATGATGTGTTTAGATACTACATGACGGGTTTAGATACTACATGACGGGTTTAGATACTACATGACGGGTTTAGATACTAGATGACGGGTTTAGATACTAGATGACGGGTTTAGATACTAGATGACGGGTTTAGATACTAGATGACGGGTTTAGATACTACATGACGGGTTTAGATACTACATGACGGGTTTAGATACTAGATGACGGGTTTAGATACTAGATGACAGGTTTAGATACTACATGACGGGTTTAGATACTACATGACGGGTTTAGATACTACATGACAGGTTTAGATACTACATGACGGGTTTAGATACTACATGACGGGTTTAGATACTACATGACGGGTTTAGATACTACATGACGGGTTTAGATACTACATGACGGGTTTAGATACTACATGACGGGTTTAGATACTACATGACGGGTTTAGATACTACATGACGGGTTTAGATACTACATGACGGGTTTAGATACTAGATGACGGGTTTAGATACTAGATGACGGGTTTAGATACTAGATGACGGGTTTAGATACTAGATGATAGGTTTAGATACTACATGACAGGTTTAGATACTACATGACAGGTTTAGATACTACATGACAGGTTTAGATACTACATGACAGGTTTAGATACTACATGACGGGTTTAGATACTACATGACAGGTTTAGATACTACATGACGGGTTTAGATACTAGATGACGGGTTTAGATACTAGATGACGGGTTTAGATACTAGATGACGGGTTTAGATACTAGATGACGGGTTTAGATACTAGATGACGGGTTTAGATACTACATGACGGGTTTAGATACTACATGACGGGTTTAGATACTACATGACGGGTTTAGATACTACATGACGGGTTTAGATACTACATGACGGGTTTAGATACTACATGACGGGTTTAGATACTACATGACGGGTTTAGATACTACATGACGGGTTTAGATACTACATGACGGGTTTAGATAATAGATGACGGGTTTAGATACTACATGATGTGTTTAGATACTACATGATATGTTTAGATACTACATGACGGGTTTAGATACTAGATGACGGGTTTAGATACTAGATGACGGGTTTAGATACTAGATGACAGGTTTAGATACTAGATTATATGTTTAGATACTACATGATATGTTTAGATACTACATGACGGGTTTAGATACTACATGACGGGTTTAGATACTACATGACGGGTTTAGATACTACATGACGGGTTTAGATACTACATGACGGGTTTAGATACTACATGACGGGTTTAGATACTACATGACGGGTTTAGATACTAGATTATATGTTTAGATACTAGATGATATGTTTAGATACTACATGACGGGTTTAGATACTAGATGACGGGTTTAGATACTACATGACGGGTTTAGATACTACATGACGGGTTTAGATACTAGATGACGGGTTTAGATACTAGATGACGGGTTTAGATACTAGATGACGGGTTTAGATACTAGATGACGGGTTTAGATACTACATGACGGGTTTAGATACTAGATGACAGGTTTAGATACTAGATGACGGGTTTAGATACTAGATGACAGGTTTAGATACTAGATGACAGGTTTAGATACTAGATGACGGGTTTAGATACTAGATGACAGGTTTAGATACTAGATGACGGGTTTAGATACTAGATGACGGGTTTAGATACTAGATGACGGGTTTAGATACTAGATGACAGGTTTAGATACTACATGACGGGTTTAGATACTACATGACGGGTTTAGATACTACATGACGGGTTTAGATACTACATGACGGGTTTAGATACTACATGACGGCTTTAGATACTACATGACGGGTTTAGATACTAGATGACGGGTTTAGATACTAGATGATATGTTTAGATACTACATGACGGGTTTAGATACTACATGACGGGTTTAGATACTACATGACGGGTTTAGATACTACATGACGGGTTTAGATACTACATGACGGGTTTAGATACTACATGACGGGTTTAGATACTACATGACGGGTTTAGATACTAGATGACGGGTTTAGATACTAGATGATATGTTTAGATACTACATGACGTGTTTAGATACTACATGACGGGTTTAGATACTACATGACGGGTTTAGATACTACATGACGGGTTTAGATACTAGATGACGGGTTTAGATACTAGATGACGGGTTTAGATACTAGATGACGGGTTTAGATACTACATGACGGGTTTAGATACTACATGACGGGTTTAGATACTAGATGACGGGTTTAGATACTAGATGACGGGTTTAGATACTAGATTATATGTTTAGATACTACATGACATGTTTAGATACTACATGACAGGTTTAGATACTACATGACAGGTTTAGATACTACATGACGGGTTTAGATACTACATGACGGGTTTAGATACTACATGACGGGTTTAGATACTACATGACGGGTTTAGATACTACATGACGGGTTTAGATACTACATGACGGGTTTAGATACTACATGACGGGTTTAGATACTACATGACGGGTTTAGATACTACATGACGGGTTTAGATACTACATGATGGGTTTAGATACTAGATGACGGGTTTAGATACTAGATGACAGGTTTAGATACTACATGACAGGTTTAGATACTACATGACAGGTTTAGATACTACATGACAGGTTTAGATACTACATGACGGGTTTAGATACTACATGACAGGTTTAGATACTACATGACAGGTTTAGATACTAGATGACGGGTTTAGATACTAGATGACGGGTTTAGATACTAGATGACGGGTTTAGATACTAGATGACGGGTTTAGATACTACATGACGGGTTTAGATACTACATGACGGGTTTAGATACTACATGACGGGTTTAGATACTACATGACGGGTTTAGATACTACATGACGGGTTTAGATACTACATGACGGGTTTAGATACTACATGACGGGTTTAGATACTACATGACGGGTTTAGATACTACATGACGGGTTTAGATAATAGATGACGGGTTTAGATACTACATGACGTGTTTAGATACTACATGACATGTTTAGATACTACATGACGGGTTTAGATACTAGATGACGGGTTTAGATACTAGATGACGGGTTTAGATACTACATGACGGGTTTAGATACTACATGACGGGTTTAGATACTACATGACGGGTTTAGATACTACATGACGGGTTTAGATACTACATGACGGGTTTAGATACTACATGACGGGTTTAGATACTACATGACGGGTTTAGATACTACATGACGGGTTTAGATACTACATGACGGGTTTAGATACTACATGACGGGTTTAGATACTACATGACGGGTTTAGATACTAGATGACGGGTTTAGATACTAGATGACGGGTTTAGATACTAGATGACGGGTTTAGATACTAGATGACGGGTTTAGATACTACATGACGGGTTTAGATACTAGATGACGGGTTTAGATACTAGATGACGGGTTTAGATACTACATGACGGGTTTAGATACTACATGACGGGTTTAGATACTAGATGACGGGTTTAGATACTACATGACAGGTTTAGATACTACATGACGGGTTTAGATACTACATGACGGGTTTAGATACTACATGACGGGTTTAGATACTACATGACGGGTTTAGATACTACATGACGGGTTTAGATACTACATGACGGGTTTAGATACTACATGACGGGTTTAGATACTAGATGACATGTTTAGATACTAGATGACAGGTTTAGATACTAGATGACAGGTTTAGATACTAGATGACGGGTTTAGATACTACATGACAGGTTTAGATACTACATGACGGGTTTAGATACTAGATGACGGGTTTAGATACTACATGACGGGTTTAGATACTAGATGACAGGTTTAGATACTAGATGACAGGTTTAGATACTAGATGACAGGTTTAGATACTAGATGACAGGTTTAGATACTAGATGACAGGTTTAGATACTAGATGACAGGTTTAGATACTAGATGACGGGTTTAGATACTAGATGACGGGTTTAGATACTAGATGACAGGTTTAGATACTAGATGACGGGTTTAGATACTACATGACGGGTTTAGATACTACATGACGGGTTTAGATACTACATGACAGGTTTAGATACTACATGACGGGTTTAGATACTACATGACGGCATTAGATACTACATGACGGGTTTAGATGCTAGATGACGGGTTTAGATACTAGATTATATGTTTAGATACTACATGACGGGTTTAGATACTACATGACGGGTTTAGATACTACATGACGGGTTTAGATACTACATGACGGGTTTAGATACTACATGACGGGTTTAGATACTACATGACGGCATTAGATACTACATGACGGGTTTAGATGCTAGATGACGGGTTTAGATACTAGATTATATGTTTAGATACTACATGATATGTTTACATACTACATGATATGTTTAGATACTACATGACGGGTTTAGATACTACATGACGGGTTTAGATACTACATGACGGGTTTAGATACTACATGACGGGTTTAGATACTACATGACGGGTTTAGATACTACATGACGGGTTTAGATACTACATGACGGGTTTAGATACTACATGACGGGTTTAGATACTACATGATGGGTTTAGATACTAGATGACTGGTTTAGATACTATATGATATGTTTAGATACTACATGATATGTTTAGATACTACATGATATGTTTAGATACTACATGATATGTTTAGATACTACATGACGGGTTTAGATACTACATGACGGGTTTAGATACTACATGACGGGTTTAGATACTAGATGACGGGTTTAGATACTAGATGACGGGTTTAGATACTAGATGACGGGTTTAGATACTAGATGACGGGTTTAGATACTAGATGACGGGTTTAGATACTACATGACGGGTTTAGATACTACATGACGGGTTTAGATACTACATGACGGGTTTAGATACTACATGACGGGTTTAGATACTACATGACGGGTTTAGATACTACATGACGGGTTTAGATACTACATGACGGGTTTAGATACTACATGACGGGTTTAGATACTACATGACGGGTTTAGATAATAGATGACGGGTTTAGATACTACATGACAGGTTTAGATACTACATGACAGGTTTAGATACTACATGACGGGTTTAGATACTACATGACGGGTTTAGATACTACATGACGGGTTTAGATACTACATGACGGGTTTAGATACTACATGACGGGTTTAGATACTACATGACGGGTTTAGATACTAGATGACGGGTTTAGATACTAGATGACGGGTTTAGATACTACATGACGGGTTTAGATACTAGATGACGGGTTTAGATACTAGATGACGGGTTTAGATACTACATGACGGGTTTAGATACTACATGACGGGTTTAGATACTAGATTATATGTTTAGATACTACATGACATGTTTAGATACTACATGACGGGTTTAGATACTAGATGACGGGTTTAGATACTACATGACAGGTTTAGATACTACATGACGGGTTTAGATACTAGATGACGGGTTTAGATACTAGATGACGGGTTTAGATACTAGATGACGGGTTTAGATACTACATGACGGGTTTAGATACTAGATGACGGGTTTAGATACTAGATGACGGGTTTAGAAACTACATGACGGGTTTAGATACTACATGACGGCTTTAGATACTACATGACGGGTTTAGATACTAGATGACGGGTTTAGATACTAGATGACGGGTTTAGATACTAGATGACATGTTTAGATACTACATGATATGTTTAGATACTACATGACGGGTTTAGATACTACATGACGGGTTTAGATACTACATGACAGGTTTAGATACTAGATGACGGGTTTAGATACTAGATGACGGGTTTAGATACTAGATGACGGGTTTAGATACTACATGACGGGTTTAGATACTACATGACGGGTTTAGATACTACATGACGGGTTTAGATACTAGATGACGGGTTTAGATACTAGATTATATGTTTAGATACTAGATTATATGTTTAGATACTTCATGATATGTTTAGATACTACATGATATGTTTAGATACTACATGACGGGTTTAGATACTACATGACGGGTTTAGATACTACATGACGGGTTTAGATACTACATGACGGGTTTAGATACTACATGACGGGTTTAGATACTACATGACGGGTTTAGATACTACATGACGGGTTTAGATACTACATGACGGGTTTAGATACTACATGACGGGTTTAGATACTACATGACAGGTTTAGATACTACATGACGGGTTTAGATACTAGATGACGGGTTTAGATACTAGATGACGGGTTTAGATACTAGATGACGGGTTTAGATACTAGATGACGGGTTTAGATACTAGATGACGGATTTAGATACTACATGACGGGTTTAGATACTACATGACGGGTTTAGATACTACATGACGGGTTTAGATACTACATGACGGGTTTAGATACTACATGACGGGTTTAGATACTACATGACGGGTTTAGATACTACATGACGGGTTTAGATACTACATGACGGGTTTAGATACTACATGACGGGTTTAGATAATAGATGACGGGTTTAGATACTACATGACGGGTTTAGATACTACATGACAGGTTTAGATACTACATGACGGGTTTAGATACTAGATGACGGGTTTAGATACTAGATGACGGGTTTAGATACTACATGACGGCTTTAGATGCTACATGACGGGTTTAGATGCTAGATGACGGGTTTAGATACTAGATTATATGTTTAGATACTACATGACGGGTTTAGATACTACATGACGGGTTTAGATACTACATGACGGGTTTAGATACTACATGACGGGTTTAGATACTACATGACGGGTTTAGATACTACATGACGGGTTTAGATACTACATGACAGCTTTAGATACTACATGACGGGTTTAGATGCTAGATGACGGGTTTAGATACTAGATTATATGTTTAGATACTACATGATATGTTTAGATACTACATGACGGGTTTAGATACTACATGACGGGTTTAGATACTACATGACGGGTTTAGATACTAGATGACGGGTTTAGATACTAGATGACGGGTTTAGATACTAGATGACGGGTTTAGATACTAGATGACGGGTTTAGATACTACATGACGGGTTTAGATACTACATGATGGGTTTAGATACTAGATGACGGGTTTAGATACTAGATTATATGTTTAGATACTACATGACAGGTTTAGATACTACATGACAGGTTTAGATACTACATGACATGTTTAGATACTACATGACGGGTTTAGATACTACATGACGGGTTTAGATACTACATGACGGGTTTAGATACTACATGACGGGTTTAGATACTACATGACGGGTTTAGATACTACATGACGGGTTTAGATACTACATGACGGGTTTAGATACTACATGACGGGTTTAGATACTACATGACGGGTTTAGATACTAGATGACGGGTTTAGATACTAGATGACGGGTTTAGTTACTAGATTATATGTTTAGATACTACATGATATGTTTAGATACTACATGATATGTTTAGATACTACATGATATGTTTAGATACTACATGACGGGTTTAGATACTACATGACAGGTTTAGATACTACATGACGGGTTTAGATACTACATGACAGGTTTAGATACTAGATGACGGGTTTAGATACTAGATGACGGGTTTAGATACTAGATGACGGGTTTAGATACTAGATGACGGGTTTAGATACTAGATGACGGGTTTAGATACTACATGACGGGTTTAGATACTACATGACGGGTTTAGATACTACATGACGGGTTTAGATACTACATGACGGGTTTAGATACTACATGACGGGTTTAGATACTACATGACGGGTTTAGATACTACATGACGGGTTTAGATACTACATGACGGGTTTAGATACTACATGACGGGTTTAGATACTACATGACGGGTTTAGATACTACATGACGGGTTTAGATAATAGATGACGGGTTTAGATACTACATGATATGTTTAGATACTACATGACATGTTTAGATACTACATGACGGGTTTAGATACTAGATGACGGGTTTAGATACTAGATGACGGGTTTAGATACTAGATGACAGGTTTAGATACTAGATTATATGTTTAGATACTACATGATATGTTTAGATACTACATGACGGGTTTAGATACTACATGACGGGTTTAGATACTACATGACGGGTTTAGAAATTACATGACGGGTTTAGATACTACATGACGGGTTTAGATACTACATGACGGGTTTAGATACTACATGACGGGTTTAGATACTAGATTATATGTTTAGATACTAGATGATATGTTTAGATACTACATGACGGGTTTAGATACTAGATGACGGGTTTAGATACTACATGACGGGTTTAGATACTACATGACGGGTTTAGATACTAGATGACGGGTTTAGATACTAGATGACGGGTTTAGATACTAGATGACG
The DNA here is from genome assembly GCF_029448725.1 of Salvelinus fontinalis. Taxonomy (NCBI): domain Eukaryota; kingdom Metazoa; phylum Chordata; class Actinopteri; order Salmoniformes; family Salmonidae; genus Salvelinus; species Salvelinus fontinalis. Next base: position 65,275 of record NW_026600958.1, read on the forward strand.
GGTTTAGATACTAGATGACGGGTTTAGATACTACATGACGGGTTTAGATACTAGATGACAGGTTTAGATACTAGATGACAGGTTTAGATACTAGATGACAGGTTTAGATACTAGATGACGGGTTTAGATACTAGATGACGGGTTTAGATACTACATGACGGGTTTAGATACTAGATGACAGGTTTAGATACTAGATGACAGGTTTAGATACTAGATAACGGGTTTAGATACTAGATGACAGGTTTAGATACTAGATGACGGGTTTAGATACTAGATGACGGGTTTAGATACTAGATGACGGGTTTAGATACTAGATGACGGGTTTAGATACTACATGACGGGTTTAGATACTACATGACGGGTTTAGATACTACATGACGGGTTTAGATACTACATGACGGGTTTAGATACTACATGACGGCATTAGATACTACATGACGGGTTTAGATGCTAGATGACGGGTTTAGATACTAGATTATATGTTTAGATACTACATGACGGGTTTAGATACTACATGACGGGTTTAGATACTACATGACGGGTTTAGATACTACATGACGGGTTTAGATACTACATGACAGCATTAGATACTACATGACGGGTTTAGATGCTAGATGACGGGTTTAGATACTAGATTATATGTTTAGATACTACATGATATGTTTAGATACTACATGACGGGTTTAGATACTACATGACGGGTTTAGATACTACATGACGGGTTTAGATACTAGATGACGGGTTTAGATACTAGATGACGGGTTTAGATACTACATGACGGGTTTAGATACTACATGACGGGTTTAGATACTACATGATGGGTTTAGATACTAGATGACGGGTTTAGATACTAGATTATATGTTTAGATACTACATGATATGTTTAGATACTACATGATATGTTTAGATACTACATGATATGTTTAGATACTACATGATATGTTTAGATACTACATGACGGGTTTAGATACTACATGACGGGTTTAGATACTACATGACGGGTTTAGATACTACATGACGGGTTTAGATACTACATGACGGGTTTAGATACTACATGACGGGTTTAGATACTACATGACGGGTTTAGATACTACATGACGGGTTTAGATACTACATGACGGGTTTAGATACTACATGATGGGTTTAGATACTAGATGACGGGTTTAGATACTAGATTATATGTTTAGATACTACATGATATGTTTAGATACTACATGATATGTTTAGATACTACATGACGGGTTTAGATACATGACAGGTTTAGATACTACATGACGGGTTTAGATACTAGATGACGGGTTTAGATACTAGATGACGGGTTTAGATACTAGATGACGGGTTTAGATACTAGATGACGGGTTTAGATACTAGATGACGGGTTTAGATACTACATGACGGGTTTAGATACTACATGACGGGTTTAGATACTACATGACGGGTTTAGATACTACATGACGGGTTTAGATACTACATGACGGGTTTAGATACTACATGACGGGTTTAGATACTACATGACGGGTTTAGATACTACATGACGGGTTTAGATAATAGATGACGGGTTTAGATACTACATGACGGGTTTAGATACTCCATGACGGTTTTAGATACTACATGACGGGTTTAGAAACTAGATGACGGGTTTAGATACTACATGACGGGTTTAGATACTACATGACGGGTTTAGATACTAGATGACGGGTTTAGATACTAGATGACGGGTTTAGATACTAGATGACGGGTTTAGATACTACATGACGGGTTTAGATACTAGATGACGGGTTTAGATACTAGATGACGGGTTTAGAAACTACATGACGGGTTTAGATACTACATGACGGCATTAGATACTACATGACGGGTTTAGATGCTGATGACGGGTTTAGATACTAGATGACGGGTTTAGATACTAGATTATATGTTTAGATACTACATGATATGTTTAGATACTACATGACGGGTTTAGATACTACATGACGGGTTTAGATACTACATGACGGGTTTAGATACTAGATGACGGGTTTAGATACTAGATGACGGGTTTAGATACTAGATGACGGGTTTAGATACTAGATGACGGGTTTAGATACTACATGACGGGTTTAGATACTACATGACGGGTTTAGATACTACATGACGGGTTTAGATACTAGATGACGGGTTTAGATACTAGATTATATGTTTAGATACTAGATTATATGTTTAGATACTTCATGATATGTTTAGATACTACATGATATGTTTAGATACTACATGACGGGTTTAGATACTACATGACGGGTTTAGATACTACATGACGGGTTTAGATACTACATGACGGGTTTAGATACTACATGACGGGTTTAGATACTACATGACGGGTTTAGATACTACATGACGGGTTTAGATACTACATGACGGGTTTAGATACTACATGACGGGTTTAGATACTACATGACGGGTTTAGATACTACATGACGGGTTTAGATACTAGATGACGGGTTTAGATACTAGATGACGGGTTTAGATACTAGATGACGGGTTTAGATACTAGATGACGGGTTTAGATACTAGATGACGGGTTTGGATACTACATGACGGGTTTAGATACTACATGACGGGTTTAGATACTACATGACGGGTTTAGATACTACATGACGGGTTTAGATACTACATGACGGGTTTAGATACTACATGACGGGTTTAGATACTACATGACGGGTTTAGATACTACATGACGGGTTTAGATACTACATGACGGGTTTAGATACTACATGACGGGTTTAGATAATAGATGACGGGTTTAGATACTACATGATATGTTTAGATACTACATGACGGGTTTAGATACTAGATGACGGGTTTAGATACTAGATGACGGGTTTAGATACTCCATGACGGTTTTAGATACTACATGACGGGTTTAGAAACTACCTGACGGGTTTAGATACTACATGACGGGTTTAGATACTACATGACGGGTTTAGATACTACATGACGGGTTTAGATACTACATGACGGGTTTAGATACTACATGACGGGTTTAGATACTACATGACGGGTTTAGATACTACACGACGGGTTTAGATACTACACGACGGGTTTAGATACTACATGACGGGTTTAGATACTAGATGACGGGTTTAGATACTAGATGACGGGTTTAGATACTACAAGACGGGTTTAGATACTAGATGACGGGTTTAGATACTAGATGACGGGTTTAGATACTACATGACGGGTTTAGATACTACATGACGGGTTTAGATACTAGATTATATGTTTAGATACTACATGATATGTTTAGATACTACATGACGGGTTTAGATACTAGATGACGGGTTTAGATACTACATGACAGGTTTAGATACTACATGACGGGTTTAGATACTAGATGACGGGTTTAGATACTAGATGACGGGTTTAGATACTAGATGACGGGTTTAGATACTACATGACGGGTTTAGATACTAGATGACGGGTTTAGATACTAGATGACGGGTTTAGAAACTACATGACGGGTTTAGATACTACATGACGGCATTAGATACTACATGACGGGTTTAGATGCTAGATGACAGGTTTAGATACTAGATGACGGGTTTAGATACTAGATTATATGTTTAGATACTACATGATATGTTTAGATACTACATGACGGGTTTAGATACTACATGACGGGTTTAGATACTACATGACGGGTTTAGATACTAGATGACGGGTTTAGATACTAGATGACGGGTTTAGATACTAGATGACGGGTTTAGATACTACATGACGGGTTTAGATACTACATGACGGGTTTAGATACTACATGACGGGTTTAGATACTAGATGACGGGTTTAGATACTAGATTATATGTTTAGATACTAGATTATATGTTTAGATACTTCATGATATGTTTAGATACTACATGATATGTTTAGATACTACATGACGGGTTTAGATACTACATGACGGGTTTAGATACTACATGACGGGTTTAGATACTACATGACGGGTTTAGATACTACATGACGGGTTTAGATACTACATGACGGGTTTAGATACTACATGACGGGTTTAGATACTACATGACGGGTTTAGATACTACATGACGGGTTTAGATACTAGATGACGGGTTTAGATACTAGATGACGGGTTTAGATACTAGATGACGGGTTTAGATACTAGATGACGGGTTTAGATACTAGATGACGGGTTTAGGTACTAGATGACGGGTTTAGGTACTAGATGACGGGTTTAGGTACTAGATGACGGGTTTAGGTACTAGATGACGGGTTTAGATACTACATGACGGGTTTAGATACTACATGACGGGTTTAGATACTACATGACGGGTTTAGATACTACATGACGGGTTTAGATACTACATGACGGGTTTAGATACTACATGACGGGTTTAGATACTACATGACGGGTTTAGATACTACGTGACGGGTTTAGATACTACGTGACGGGTTTAGATACTACGTGACGGGTTTAGATACTACGTGACGGGTTTAGATACTACGTGACGGGTTTAGATACTACGTGACGGGTTTAGATACTAGGTGACGGGTTTAGATACTACATGACGGGTTTAGATACTAGATGACGGGTTTAGATACTAGATGACGGGTTTAGATACTAGATGACGGGTTTAGATACTAGATGACAGGTTTAGATACTAGATTATATTTTTAGATACTACATGATATGTTTAGATACTACATGACGGGTTTAGATACTACATGACGGGTTTAGATACTACATGACGGGTTTAGATACTACATGACGGGTTTAGATACTACATGACGGGTTTAGATACTACATGACGGGTTTAGATACTACATGACGGGTTTAGACACTAGATTATATGTTTAGATACTAGATGATATGTTTAGATACTACATGACGGGTTTAGATACTAGATGACGGGTTTAGATACTACATGACGGGTTTAGATACTACATGACGGGTTTAGATACTAGATGACGGGTTTAGATACTACATGACGGGTTTAGATACTACATGACGGGTTTAGATACTAGATGACGGGTTTAGATACTACATGACGGGTTTAGATACTAGATGACGGGTTTAGATACTAGATGACGGGTTTAGATACTAGATGACGGGTTTAGATACTACATGACGGGTTTAGATACTAGATGACAGGTTTAGATACTAGATGACAGGTTTAGATACTAGATGACAGGTTTAGATACTAGATAACGGGTTTAGATACTAGATGACAGGTTTAGATACTAGATGACGGGTTTAGATACTAGATGACGGGTTTAGATACTAGATGACAGGTTTAGATACTAGATGACGGGTTTAGATACTACATGACGGGTTTAGATACTACATGACGGGTTTAGATACTACATGACGGGTTTAGATACTACATGACGGGTTTAGATACTACATGACGGCATTAGATACTACATGACGGGTTTAGATGCTAGATGACGGGTTTAGATACTAGATTATATGTTTAGATACTACATGACGGGTTTAGATACTACATGACGGGTTTAGATACTACATGACGGGTTTAGATACTACATGACGGGTTTAGATACTACATGACGGGTTTAGATACTACATGACAGCATTAGATACTACATGACGGGTTTAGATGCTAGATGACGGGTTTAGATACTAGATTATATGTTTAGATACTACATGATATGTTTAGATACTACATGACGGGTTTAGATACTACATGACGGGTTTAGATACTACATGACGGGTTTAGATACTACATGACGGGTTTAGATACTAGATGACGGGTTTAGATACTAGATGACGGGTTTAGATACTAGATGACGGGTTTAGATACTAGATGACGGGTTTAGATACTAGATGACGGGTTTAGATACTAGATGACGGGTTTAGATACTACATGACGGGTTTAGATACTACATGATGGGTTTAGATACTAGATGACGGGTTTAGATACTAGATTATATGTTTAGATACTACATGATATGTTTAGATACTACATGATATGTTTAGATACTACATGATATGTTTAGATACTACATGACGGGTTTAGATACTACATGACGGGTTTAGATACTACATGACGGGTTTAGATACTACATGACGGGTTTAGATACTACATGACGGGTTTAGATACTACATGACGGGTTTAGATACTACATGACGGGTTTAGATACTAGATGACGGGTTTAGTTACTAGATTATATGTTTAGATACTACATGATATGTTTAGATACTACATGATATGTTTAGATACTACATGATATGTTTAGATACTACATGACGGGTTTAGATACTACATGACAGGTTTAGATACTACATGACAGGTTTAGATACTAGATGACGGGTTTAGATACTAGATGAAGGGTTTAGATACTAGATGACGGGTTTAGATACTAGATGACGGGTTTAGATACTAGATGACGGGTTTAGATACTACATGACGGGTTTAGATACTACATGACGGGTTTAGATACTACATGACGGGTTTAGATACTACATGACGGGTTTAGATACTACATGACGGGTTTAGATACTACATGACGGGTTTAGATACTACATGACGGGTTTAGATACTACATGACGGGTTTAGATACTACATGACGGGTTTAGATACTACATGACGGGTTTAGATACTACATGACGGGTTTAGATAATAGATGACGGGTTTAGATACTACATGATATGTTTAGATACTACATGATATGTTTAGATACTACATGACGGGTTTAGATACTAGATGACGGGTTTAGATACTAGATGACGGGTTTAGATACTAGATGACAGGTTTAGATACTAGATTATATTTTTAGATACTACATGATATGTTTAGATACTACATGACGGGTTTAGATACTACATGACGGGTTTAGATACTACATGACGGGTTTAGAAATTACATGACGGGTTTAGATACTACATGACGGGTTTAGATACTACATGACGGGTTTAGATACTACATGACGGGTTTAGATACTAGATTATATGTTTAGATACTAGATGATATGTTTAGATACTACATGACGGGTTTAGATACTAGATGACGGGTTTAGATACTACATGACGGGTTTAGATACTACATGACGGGTTTAGATACTAGATGACGGGTTTAGATACTAGATGACGGGTTTAGATACTAGATGACGGGTTTAGATACTAGATGACGGGTTTAGATACTACATGACGGGTTTAGATACTAGATGACAGGTTTAGATACTAGATGACAGGTTTAGATACTAGATGACAGGTTTAGATACTAGATGACAGGTTTAGATACTAGATAACGGGTTTAGATACTAGATGACAGGTTTAGATACTAGATGACGGGTTTAGATACTAGATGACGGGTTTAGATACTAGATGACGGGTTTAGATACTAGATGACAGGTTTAGATACTACATGACGGGTTTAGATACTACATGACGGGTTTAGATACTACATGACGGGTTTAGATACTACATGACGGGTTTAGATACTACATGACGGCATTAGATACTACATGACGGGTTTAGATGCTAGATGACGGGTTTAGATACTAGATTATATGTTTAGATACTACATGACGGGTTTAGATACTACATGACGGGTTTAGATACTACATGACGGGTTTAGATACTACATGACGGGTTTAGATACTACATGACGGGTTTAGATACTACATGACAGCATTAGATACTACATGACGGGTTTAGATGCTAGATGACGGGTTTAGATACTAGATTATATGTTTAGATACTACATGATATGTTTAGATACTACATGACGGGTTTAGATACTACATGACGGGTTTAGATACTACATGACGGGTTTAGATACTAGATGACGGGTTTAGATACTAGATGACGGGTTTAGATACTAGATGACGGGTTTAGATACTAGATGACGGGTTTAGATACTACATGACGGGTTTAGATACTACATGATGGGTTTAGATACTAGATGACGGGTTTAGATACTAGATGACGGGTTTAGATACTAGATTATATGTTTAGATACTACATGATATGTTTAGATACTACATGATATGTTTAGATACTACATGATATGTTTAGATACTACATGACGGGTTTAGATACTACATGACGGGTTTAGATACTACATGACGGGTTTAGATACTACATGACGGGTTTAGATACTACATGACGGGTTTAGATACTACATGACGGGTTTAGATACTACATGACGGGTTTAGATACTACATGACGGGTTTAGATACTACATGACGGGTTTAGATACTACATGATGGGTTTAGATACTAGATGACGGGTTTAGATACTAGATTATATGTTTAGATACTACATGATATGTTTAGATACTACATGATATGTTTAGATACTACATGATATGTTTAGATACTACATGACGGGTTTAGATACTACATGACAGGTTTAGATACTACATGACAGGTTTAGATACTAGATGACGGGTTTAGATACTAGATGACGGGTTTAGATACTAGATGACGGGTTTAGATACTAGATGACGGGTTTAGATACTAGATGACGGGTTTAGATACTACATGACGGGTTTAGATACTACATGACGGGTTTAGATACTACATGACGGGTTTAGATACTACATGACGGGTTTAGATACTACATGACGGGTTTAGATACTACATGACGGGTTTAGATACTACATGACGGGTTTAGATACTACATGACGGGTTTAGATACTACATGACGGGTTTAGATAATAGATGACGGGTTTAGATACTACATGATATGTTTAGATACTACATGATATGTTTAGATACTACATGACGGGTTTAGATACTAGATGACGGGTTTAGATACTAGATGACGGGTTTAGATACTACATGACGGTTTTAGATACTACATGACGGGTTTAGAAACTACCTGACGGGTTTAGATACTACATGACGGGTTTAGATACTACATGACGGGTTTAGATACTACATGACGGGTTTAGATACTACATGACGGGTTTAGATACTACATGACGGGTTTAGATACTACATGACGGGTTTAGATACTACATGACGGGTTTAGATACTACATGACGGGTTTAGATACTACATGACGGGTTTAGATACTAGATGACGGGTTTAGATACTAGATGACGGGTTTAGATACTAGATGACGGGTTTAGATACTACATGACGGGTTTAGATACTAGATGACGGGTTTAGATACTAGATGACGGGTTTAGATACTAGATGACGGGTTTAGATACTACATGACGGGTTTAGATACTACATGACGGGTTTAGATACTAGATTATATTTTTAGATACTACATGATATGTTTAGATACTACATGACGGGTTTAGATACTACATGACGGGTTTAGATACTACATGACGGGTTTAGATACTACATGACGGGTTTAGATACTACATGACGGGTTTAGATACTACATGACGGGTTTAGATACTACATGACGGGTTTAGATACTAGATTATATGTTTAGATACTAGATGATATGTTTAGATACTAGATGATATGTTTAGATACTAGATGACGGGTTTAGATACTACATGACAGGTTTAGATACTACATGACGGGTTTAGATACTAGATGACGGGTTTAGATACTACATGACGGGTTTAGATACTAGATGACAGGTTTAGATACTAGATGACAGGTTTAGATACTAGATGACAGGTTTAGATACTAGATGACAGGTTTAGATACTAGATGACAGGTTTAGATACTAGATGACAGGTTTAGATACTAGATGACGGGTTTAGATACTAGATGACGGGTTTAGATACTAGATGACGGGTTTAGATACTAGATGACGGGTTTAGATACTAGATGACGGGTTTAGATACTACATGACGGGTTTAGATACTACATGACGGGTTTAGATACTACATGACGGGTTTAGATACTACATGACGGGTTTAGATACTACATGACGGGTTTAGATGCTAGATGACGGGTTTAGATACTAGATTATATGTTTAGATACTACATGACGGGTTTAGATACTACATGACGGGTTTAGATACTACATGACGGGTTTAGATACTACATGACGGGTTTAGATACTACATGACGGCATTAGATACTACATGACGGGTTTAGATGCTAGATGACGGGTTTAGATACTAGATTATATGTTTAGATACTACATGATATGTTTAGATACTACATGATATGTTTAGATACTACATGACGGGTTTAGATACTACATGACGGGTTTAGATACTACATGACAGGTTTAGATACTAGATGACGGGTTTAGATACTAGATGACGGGTTTAGATACTAGATGACGGGTTTAGATACTAGATGACGGGTTTAGATACTACATGACGGGTTTAGATACTACATGACGGGTTTAGATACTACATGATGGGTTTAGATACTAGATGACGGGTTTAGATACTAGATTATATGTTTAGATACTACATGATATGTTTAGATACTACATGATATGTTTAGATACTACATGATATGTTTAGATACTACATGATATGTTTAGATACTACATGACGGGTTTAGATACTACATGACGGGTTTAGATACTACATGACGGGTTTAGATACTACATGACGGGTTTAGATACTACATGACGGGTTTAGATACTACATGACGGGTTTAGATACTACATGACGGGTTTAGATACTACATGACGGGTTTAGATACTACATGACGGGTTTAGATACTAGATGACGGGTTTAGATACTAGATTATATGTTTAGATACTACATGATATGTTTAGATACTACATGATATGTTTAGATACTACATGATATGTTTAGATACTACATGACGGGTTTAGATACTACATGACGGGTTTAGATACTACATGATGGGTTTAGATACTACATGACGGGTTTAGATACTACATGACGGGTTTAGATACTACATGACGGGTTTAGATACTAGATGACGGGTTTAGATACTAGATGACGGGTTTAGATACTAGATGACGGGTTTAGATACTAGATGACGGGTTTAGATACTAGATGACGGGTTTAGATACTAGATGACGGGTTTAGATACTAGATGACGGGTTTAGATACTAGATGACGGGTTTAGATACTAGATGACGGGTTTAGATACTAGATGACGGGTTTAGATACTAGATGACGGGTTTAGATACTAGATGACGGGTTTAGATACTAGATGACGGGTTTAGATACTAGATGACGGGTTTAGATACTAGATGACGGGTTTAGATACTAGATGACGGGTTTAGATACTACATGACGGGTTTAGATACTACATGACGGGTTTAGATACTAGATGACGGGTTTAGATACTAGATGACGGGTTTAGATACTAGATGACGGGTTTAGATACTAGATGACGGGTTTAGATACTAGATGACGGGTTTAGATACTAGATGACGGGTTTAGATACTAGATGACGGGTTTAGATACTAGATGACGGGTTTAGATACTAGATGACGGGTTTAGATACTAGATGACGGGTTTAGATACTAGATGACGGGTTTAGATACTAGATTTTATTTTTAGATACTACATGATATGTTTAGATACTACATGACGGGTTTAGATACTACATGACGGGTTTAGATACTACATGACGGGTTTAGATACTACATGACGGGTTTAGATATTACATGACGGGTTTAGATACTAGATTATATGTTTAGATACTACATGACGGGTTTAGATACTAGATGACGGGTTTAGATACTACATGACGGGTTTAGATACTACATGACAGGTTTAGATACTAGATGACGGGTTTAGATACTAGATGACAGGTTTAGATACTAGATGACGGGTTTAGATACTACATGACGGGTTTAGACTAGATGACGGGTTTAGAAACTACATGACGGGTTTAGATACTACATGACGAGTTTAGATACTAGATGACGGGTTTAGATACTAGATGACGGGTTTAGATACTAGATTATATGTTTAGATACTACATGATATGTTTAGATACTACATGACGGGTTTAGATACTACATGACGGGTTTAGATACTACATGACGGGTTTAGATACTAGATGACGGGTTTAGATACTAGATGACGGGTTTAGATACTAGATGACGGGTTTAGATACTAGATGACGGGTTTAGAAACTACATGACGGGTTTAGATACTACATGACGGGTTTAGATACTAGATGACGGGTTTAGATACTAGATGACGGGTTTAGATACTAGATGACGGGTTTAGATACTAGATGACGGGTTTAGATACTAGATGACGGGTTTAGATACTAGATGACGGGTTTAGATACTAGATGACGGGTTTAGATACTAGATGACGGGTTTAGATACTAGATTATATGTTTAGATACTACATGATATGTTTAGATACTACATGACGGGTTTAGATACTACATGACGGGTTTAGATACTACATGACGGGTTTAGATACTAGATGACGGGTTTAGATACTAGATGACGGGTTTAGATACTAGATGACGGGTTTAGATACTAGATGACGGGTTTAGATACTACATGACGGGTTTAGATACTACATGACGGGTTTAGACACTACATGATATGTTTAGATACTACATGACGGGTTTAGATACTACATGACGGGTTTAGATACTACATGACGGGTTTAGATACTACATGACGGGTTTAGACACTACATGACGGCATTAGATACTACATGACGGGTTTAGATGCTAGATGACGGGTTTAGATACTAGATTATATGTTTAGATACTACATGATATGTTTAGATACTACATGATATGTTTAGATACTACATGACGGGTTTAGATACTACATGACGAGTTTAGATACTAGATGACGGGTTTAGATACTAGATCACGGGTTTAGATACTAGATGACGGGTTTAGATACTACATGACGGGTTTAGATACTACATGACGGGTTTAGACACTACATGATATGTTTAGATACTACATGACGGGTTTAGATACTACATGACGGGTTTAGATACTACATGACGGGTTTAGACACTACATGACGGGTTTAGACACTACATGATATGTTTAGATACTACATGACGGGTTTAGATACTACATGACGGGTTTAGATACTACATGATGGGTTTAGATACTAGATGACAGGTTTAGATACTAGATGACAGGTTTAGATACTAGATGACAGGTTTAGATACTAGATGACGGGTTTAGATACTAGATGACAGGTTTAGATACTAGATGACGGGTTTAGATACTAGATGACGGGTTTAGATACTAGATGACAGGTTTAGATACTAGATGACGGGTTTAGATACTACATGACGGGTTTAGATACTACATGACGGGTTTAGATACTACATGACGGGTTTAGATACTACATGACGGGTTTAGATACTACATGACGGCTTTAGATACTACATGACGGGTTTAGATGCTAGATGACGGGTTTAGATACTAGATTATATGTTTAGATACTACATGACGGGTTTAGATACTACATGACGGGTTTAGATACTACATGACGGGTTTAGATACTACATGACGGGTTTAGATACTACATGACGGGTTTAGATACTACATGACAGCTTTAGATACTACATGACGGGTTTAGATGCTAGATGACGGGTTTAGATACTAGATTATATGTTTAGATACTACATGATATGTTTAGATACTACATGACGGGTTTAGATACTACATGACGGGTTTAGATACTACATGACGGGTTTAGATACTAGATGACGGGTTTAGATACTAGATGACGGGTTTAGATACTAGATGACGGGTTTAGATACTAGATGACGGGTTTAGATACTACATGACGGGTTTAGATACTACATGATGGGTTTAGATACTAGATGACGGGTTTAGATACTAGATGATATGTTTAGATACTACATGATATGTTTAGATACTACATGATATGTTTAGATACTACATGATATGTTTAGATACTACATGATATGTTTAGATACTACATGACGGGTTTAGATACTACATGACGGGTTTAGATACTACATGACGGGTTTAGATACTACATGACGGGTTTAGATACTACATGACGGGTTTAGATACTACATGACGGGTTTAGATACTACATGACGGGTTTAGATACTACATGACGGGTTTAGATACTACATGACGGGTTTAGATACTAGATGACGGGTTTAGATACTAGATGACGGGTTTAGATACTAGATTATATGTTTAGATACTACATGATATGTTTAGATACTACATGATATGTTTAGATACTACATGATATGTTTAGATACTACATGACGGGTTTAGATACTACATGACAGGTTTAGATACTACATGACAGGTTTAGATACTAGATGACGGGTTTAGATACTAGATGACGGGTTTAGATACTAGATGACGGGTTTAGATACTAGATGACGGGTTTAGATACTAGATGACGGGTTTAGATACTACATGACGGGTTTAGATACTACATGACGGGTTTAGATACTACATGACGGGTTTAGATACTACATGACGGGTTTAGATACTACATGACGGGTTTAGATACTACATGACGGGTTTAGATACTACATGACGGGTTTAGATACTACACGACGGGTTTAGATACTACACGACGGGTTTAGATAATAGATGACGGGTTTAGATACTACATGATATGTTTAGATACTACATGATATGTTTAGATACTACATGATATGTTTAGATACTACATGACGGGTTTAGATACTAGATGACGGGTTTAGATACTAGATGACGGGTTTAGATACTAGATGACGGGTTTAGATACTAGATTATATGTTTAGATACTACATGATATGTTTAGATACTACATGACGGGTTTAGATACTACATGACGGGTTTAGATACTACATGACGGGTTTAGATACTACATGACGGGTTTAGATACTACATGACGGGTTTAGATACTACATGACGGGTTTAGATACTACATGACGGGTTTAGATACTACATGACGGGTTTAGATACTACATGACGGGTTTAGATACTACATGACGGGTTTAGATACTAGATGACAGGTTTAGATACTACATGACGGGTTTAGATACTAGATGACGGGTTTAGATACTACATGACGGGTTTAGATACTACATGACGGGTTTAGATACTAGATGACGGGTTTAGATACTAGATGACGGGTTTAGATACTAGATGACGGGTTTAGATACTAGATGACGGGTTTAGATACTAGATGACGGGTTTAGATACTAGATGACGGGTTTAGATACTAGATGACGGGTTTAGATACTAGATGACGGGTTTAGATACTAGATGACGGGTTTAGATACTAGATGACGGGTTTAGATACTAGATGACGGGTTTAGATACTAGATGACGGGTTTAGATACTAGATGACGGGTTTAGATACTAGATGACGGGTTTAGATACTACATGACGGGTTTAGATACTACATGACGGGTTTAGATACTACATGACGGGTTTAGATACTACATGACGGGTTTAGATACTACATGACGGCTTTAGATACTACATGACGGGTTTAGATGCTAGATGACGGGTTTAGATACTAGATGACAGGTTTAGATACTACATGACGGGTTTAGATACTACATGACGGGTTTAGATACTACATGACGGGTTTAGATACTACATGACGGGTTTAGATACTACATGACGGGTTTAGATACTACATGACGGCTTTAGATACTACATGACGGGTTTAGATGCTAGATGACGGGTTTAGATACTAGATTATATGTTTAGATACTACATGATATGTTTAGATACTACATGACGGGTTTAGATACTACATGACGGGTTTAGATACTACATGACGGGTTTAGATACTACATGACGGGTTTAGATACTACATGACGGGTTTAGATACTAGATGACGGGTTTAGATACTAGATGACGGGTTTAGATACTAGATGACGGGTTTAGATACTACATGACGGGTTTAGATACTACATGACAGGTTTAGATACTACATGACAGGTTTAGATACTACATGACGGGTTTAGATACTACATGACGGGTTTAGATACTACATGACGGGTTTAGATACTACATGACGGGTTTAGATACTACATGACGGGTTTAGATACTACATGACGGGTTTAGATACTACATGACGGGTTTAGATACTACATGACGGGTTTAGATACTACATGACGGGTTTAGATACTACATGACGGGTTTAGATACTACATGACGGGTTTAGATACTAGATGACGGGTTTAGATACTAGATGACAGGTTTAGATACTACATGACGGGTTTAGATACTACATGACGGGTTTAGATACTACATGACAGGTTTAGATACTACATGACGGGTTTAGATACTACATGACAGGTTTAGATACTACATGACGGGTTTAGATACTAGATGACGGGTTTAGATACTAGATGACGGGTTTAGATACTAGATGACGGGTTTAGATACTAGATGACGGGTTTAGATACTAGATGACGGGTTTAGATACTACATGACGGGTTTAGATACTACATGACGGGTTTAGATACTACATGACGGGTTTAGATACTACATGACGGGTTTAGATACTACATGACGGGTTTAGATACTACATGACGGGTTTAGATACTACATGACGGGTTTAGATACTACATGACGGGTTTAGATACTAGATGACGGGTTTAGATACTACATGACATGTTTAGATACTACATGATATGTTTAGATACTACATGACGGGTTTAGATACTAGATGACGGGTTTAGATACTAGATGACGGGTTTAGATACTACATGACGGGTTTAGATACTACATGACGGGTTTAGATACTACATGACGGGTTTAGATACTACATGACGGGTTTAGATACTACATGACGGGTTTAGATACTACATGACGGGTTTAGATACTACATGACGGGTTTAGATACTACATGACGGGTTTAGATACTACATGACGGGTTTAGATACTACATGACGGGTTTAGATACTACATGACGGGTTTAGATACTAGATGACGGGTTTAGATACTAGATGACGGGTTTAGATACTACATGACGGGTTTAGATACTACATGACGGGTTTAGATACTAGATGACGGGTTTAGATACTAGATGACGGGTTTAGATACTACATGACGGGTTTAGATACTACATGACGGGTTTAGATACTAGATGACAGGTTTAGATACTAGATGACAGGTTTAGATACTACATGACGGGTTTAGAAACTACATGACGGGTTTAGATACTACATGACGGGTTTAGATACTACATGACGGGTTTAGATACTACATGACGGGTTTAGATACTACATGACGGGTTTAGATACTACATGACGGGTTTAGATACTACATGACGGGTTTAGATACTACATGACGGGTTTAGATACTAGATGACGGGTTTAGATACTACATGACAGGTTTAGATACTAGATGACAGGTTTAGATACTAGATGACGGGTTTAGATACTACATGACGGGTTTAGATACTACATGACGGGTTTAGATACTAGATGACGGGTTTAGATACTACATGACGGGTTTAGATACTAGATGACGGGTTTAGATACTAGATGACAGGTTTAGATACTAGATGACGGGTTTAGATACTAGATGACAGGTTTAGATACTAGATGACAGGTTTAGATACTAGATGACGGGTTTAGATACTAGATGACGGGTTTAGATACTAGATGACGGGTTTAGATACTACATGACGGGTTTAGATACTACATGACGGGTTTAGATACTACATGACGGGTTTAGATACTACATGACGGGTTTAGATACTACATGACGGGTTTAGATACTACATGACGGGTTTAGATGCTAGATGACGGGTTTAGATACTAGATGACAGGTTTAGATACTACATGACGGGTTTAGATACTACATGACGGGTTTAGATACTACATGACGGGTTTAGATACTACATGACGGGTTTAGATACTACATGACGGGTTTAGATACTACATGACGGCTTTAGATACTACATGACGGGTTTAGATACTACATGACGGGTTTAGATACTAGATTATATGTTTAGATACTACATGATAGGTTTAGATACTACATGATATGTTTAGATACTACATGACGGGTTTAGATACTACATGACGGGTTTAGATACTACATGACAGGTTTAGATACTAGATGACGGGTTTAGATACTAGATGACGGGTTTAGATACTAGATGACGGGTTTAGATACTACATGACGGGTTTAGATACTACATGACGGGTTTAGATACTACATGATGGGTTTAGATACTAGATGACGGGTTTAGATACTAGATGACAGGTTTAGATACTACATGACGGGTTTAGATACTACATGACAGGTTTAGATACTACATGACAGGTTTAGATACTACATGACAGGTTTAGATACTACATGACGGGTTTAGATACTACATGACGGGTTTAGATACTACATGACGGGTTTAGATACTACATGACGGGTTTAGATACTACATGACGGGTTTAGATACTACATGACGGGTTTAGATACTACATGACGGGTTTAGATACTACATGACGGGTTTAGATACTACATGACGGGTTTAGATACTACATGACGGGTTTAGATACTACATGACGGGTTTAGATACTACATGACGGGTTTAGATACTACATGACGGGTTTAGATACTACATGACGGGTTTAGATACTACATGACGGGTTT
The DNA here is from genome assembly GCF_029448725.1 of Salvelinus fontinalis. Taxonomy (NCBI): domain Eukaryota; kingdom Metazoa; phylum Chordata; class Actinopteri; order Salmoniformes; family Salmonidae; genus Salvelinus; species Salvelinus fontinalis. The sequence continues at coordinate 83,734 of NW_026600958.1, forward strand.
AGATACTAGATGACGGGTTTAGATACTAGATGACGGGTTTAGATACTAGATGACGGGTTTAGATACTACATGACGGGTTTAGATACTAGATGACGGGTTTAGATACTAGATGACGGGTTTAGATACTACATGACGGGTTTAGATACTACATGACGGGTTTAGATACTAGATTATATTTTTAGATACTACATGATATGTTTAGATACTACATGACGGGTTTAGATACTACATGACGGGTTTAGATACTACATGACGGGTTTAGATACTACATGACGGGTTTAGATACTACATGACGGGTTTAGATACTACATGACGGGTTTAGATACTACATGACGGGTTTAGATACTACATGACGGGTTTAGATACTACATGACGGGTTTAGATACTACATGACGGGTTTAGATACTAGATTATATGTTTAGATACTAGATGATATGTTTAGATACTAGATGATATGTTTAGATACTAGATGACGGGTTTAGATACTACATGACGGGTTTAGATACTACATGACGGGTTTAGATACTAGATGCCGGGTTTAGATACTACATGACGGGTTTAGATACTAGATGACAGGTTTAGATACTAGATGACAGGTTTAGATACTAGATGACAGGTTTAGATACTAGATGACAGGTTTAGATACTAGATGACAGGTTTAGATACTAGATGACGGGTTTAGATACTAGATGACGGGTTTAGATACTAGATGACGGGTTTAGATACTACATGACGGGTTTAGATACTACATGACGGGTTTAGATACTACATGACGGGTTTAGATACTACATGACGGGTTTAGATACTACATGACGGCATTAGATACTACATGACGGGTTTAGATGCTAGATGACGGGTTTAGATACTAGATTATATGTTTAGATACTACATGACGGGTTTAGATACTACATGACGGGTTTAGATACTACATGACGGGTTTAGATACTACATGACGGGTTTAGATACTACATGACGGGTTTAGATACTACATGACGGCATTAGATACTACATGACGGGTTTAGATGCTAGATGACGGGTTTAGATACTAGATTATATGTTTAGATACTACATGATATGTTTAGATACTACATGATATGTTTAGATACTACATGACGGGTTTAGATACTACATGACGGGTTTAGATACTACATGACAGGTTTAGATACTAGATGACGGGTTTAGATACTAGATGACGGGTTTAGATACTAGATGACGGGTTTAGATACTACATGACGGGTTTAGATACTACATGACGGGTTTAGATACTACATGACGGGTTTAGATACTAGATGACGGGTTTAGATACTAGATGACAGGTTTAGATACTACATGACAGGTTTAGATACTACATGACAGGTTTAGATACTACATGACAGGTTTAGATACTACATGACAGGTTTAGATACTACATGACGGGTTTAGATACTACATGACGGGTTTAGATACTACATGACGGGTTTAGATACTACATGACGGGTTTAGATACTACATGACGGGTTTAGATACTACATGACGGGTTTAGATACTACATGACGGGTTTAGATACTACATGACGGGTTTAGATACTACATGACGGGTTTAGATACTAGATGACGGGTTTAGATACTAGATGACAGGTTTAGATACTACATGACAGGTTTAGATACTACATGACAGGTTTAGATACTACATGACAGGTTTAGATACTACATGATAGGTTTAGATACTACATGACGGGTTTAGATACTACATGACGGGTTTAGATACTACATGACGGGTTTAGATACTACATGACGGGTTTAGATACTACATGACGGGTTTAGATACTAGATGACGGGTTTAGATACTAGATGACGGGTTTAGATACTAGATGACGGGTTTAGATACTAGATGACGGGTTTAGATACTAGATGACGGGTTTAGATACTAGATGACGGGTTTAGATACTAGATGACGGGTTTAGATACTAGATGACGGGTTTAGATACTAGATGACGGGTTTAGATACTAGATGACGGGTTTAGATACTAGATGACGGGTTTAGATACTAGATGACGGGTTTAGATACTAGATGACGGGTTTAGATACTAGATGACGGGTTTAGATACTAGATGACGGGTTTAGATACTAGATGACGGGTTTAGATACTAGATGACGGGTTTAGATACTACATGACGGGTTTAGATACTACATGACGGGTTTAGATACTAGATGACGGGTTTAGATACTAGATGACGGGTTTAGATACTAGATGACGGGTTTAGATACTAGATGACGGGTTTAGATACTACATGACGGGTTTAGATACTAGATGACGGGTTTAGATACTAGATGACGGGTTTAGATACTACATGACGGGTTTAGATACTAGATGACGGTTTAGATACTACATGACAGGTTTAGATACTACATGACGGGTTTAGATACTACATGACGGGTTTAGATACTACATGACGGGTTTAGATACTACATGACGGGTTTAGATACTACATGACGGGTTTAGATACTAGATGACAGGTTTAGATACTACATGACGGGTTTAGATACTAGATGACGGGTTTAGATACTAGATGACGGGTTTAGATACTAGATGACGGGTTTAGATACTACATGACGGGTTTAGATACTACATGACGGGTTTAGATACTACATGACGGGTTTAGATACTACATGACGGGTTTAGATACTACATGACGGGTTTAGATACTACATGACGGGTTTAGATACTACATGACGGGTTTAGATACTACATGACGGGTTTAGATACTACATGACGGGTTTAGATACTACATGACGGGTTTAGATAATAGATGACGGGTTTAGATACTACATGACAGGTTTAGATACTACATGACGGGTTTAGATACTACATGACAGGTTTAGATACTACATGACGGGTTTAGATACTAGATGACGGGTTTAGATACTAGATGACGGGTTTAGATACTAGATGACAGGTTTAGATACTAGATGACGGGTTTAGATACTACATGACGGGTTTAGATACTACATGACGGGTTTAGATACTACATGACGGGTTTAGATACTACATGACGGGTTTAGATACTACATGACGGGTTTAGATACTACATGACGGGTTTAGATACTACATGACGGGTTTAGATACTACATGACGGGTTTAGATACTACATGACGGGTTTAGATACTACATGACGGGTTTAGATACTAGATGACATGTTTAGATACTACATGACGGGTTTAGATACTAGATGACGGGTTTAGATACTACATGACGGGTTTAGATACTACATGACGGGTTTAGATACTACATGACGGGTTTAGATACTAGATGACGGGTTTAGATACTAGATGACGGGTTTAGATACTAGATGACGGGTTTAGATACTAGATGACGGGTTTAGATACTACATGACGGGTTTAGATACTAGATGACAGGTTTAGATACTAGATGACGGGTTTAGATACTAGATGACAGGTTTAGATACTAGATGACAGGTTTAGATACTAGATGACGGGTTTAGATACTAGATGACAGGTTTAGATACTAGATGACGGGTTTAGATACTAGATGACGGGTTTAGATACTAGATGACGGGTTTAGATACTACATGACGGGTTTAGATACTACATGACGGGTTTAGATACTACATGACGGGTTTAGATACTACATGACGGGTTTAGATACTACATGACGGCTTTAGATACTACATGACGGGTTTAGATGCTAGATGACGGGTTTAGATACTAGATTACAGGTTTAGATACTACATGACGGGTTTAGATACTACATGACGGGTTTAGATACTACATGACGGGTTTAGATACTACATGACGGGTTTAGATACTACATGACGGGTTTAGATACTACATGACAGGTTTAGATACTACATGACGGGTTTAGATGCTAGATGACGGGTTTAGATACTAGATGACAGGTTTAGATACTACATGACAGGTTTAGATACTACATGACGGGTTTAGATACTACATGACGGGTTTAGATACTACATGACGGGTTTAGATACTACATGACGGGTTTAGATACTAGATGACGGGTTTAGATACTAGATGACGGGTTTAGATACTAGATGACGGGTTTAGATACTACATGACGGGTTTAGATACTACATGACAGGTTTAGATACTACATGACAGGTTTAGATACTACATGATAGGTTTAGATACTACATGACGGGTTTAGATACTACATGACGGGTTTAGATACTACATGACGGGTTTAGATACTACATGACGGGTTTAGATACTACATGACGGGTTTAGATACTACATGACGGGTTTAGATACTACATGACGGGTTTAGATACTACATGACGGGTTTAGATACTACATGACGGGTTTAGATACTACATGATGGGTTTAGATACTAGATGACGGGTTTAGATACTAGATTATATGTTTAGATACTACATGATATGTTTAGATACTACATGACAGGTTTAGATACTACATGACAGGTTTAGATACTACATGACGGGTTTAGATACTACATGACAGGTTTAGATACTACATGACAGGTTTAGATACTAGATGACGGGTTTAGATACTAGATGACGGGTTTAGATACTAGATGACGGGTTTAGATACTAGATGACGGGTTTAGATACTACATGACGGGTTTAGATACTACATGACGGGTTTAGATACTACATGACGGGTTTAGATACTACATGACGGGTTTAGATACTACATGACGGGTTTAGATACTACATGACGGGTTTAGATACTACATGACGGGTTTAGATACTACATGACGGGTTTAGATACTACATGACGGGTTTAGATACTACATGACGGGTTTAGATACTACATGACAGGTTTAGATACTACATGACAGGTTTAGATACTACATGACGGGTTTAGATACTAGATGACGGGTTTAGATACTAGATGACGGGTTTAGATACTACATGACGGGTTTAGATACTACATGACGGGTTTAGATACTACCTGACGGGTTTAGATACTACATGACGGGTTTAGATACTACATGACGGGTTTAGATACTACATGACGGGTTTAGATACTACATGACGGGTTTAGATACTACATGACGGGTTTAGATACTACATGACGGGTTTAGATACTACATGACGGGTTTAGATACTACATGACGGGTTTAGATACTAGATGACGGGTTTAGATACTAGATGACGGGTTTAGATACTAGATGACGGGTTTAGATACTACATGACGGGTTTAGATACTAGATGACGGGTTTAGATACTAGATGACGGGTTTAGATACTACATGACGGGTTTAGATACTACATGACGGGTTTAGATACTAGATTACATGTTTAGATACTACATGACAGGTTTAGATACTACATGACGGGTTTAGATACTACATGACGGGTTTAGATACTACATGACGGGTTTAGATACTACATGACGGGTTTAGATACTACATGACGGGTTTAGATACTACATGACGGGTTTAGATACTACATGACGGGTTTAGATACTACATGACGGGTTTAGATACTACATGACGGGTTTAGATACTAGATGACAGGTTTAGATACTAGATGACAGGTTTAGATACTAGATGACAGGTTTAGATACTAGATGACGGGTTTAGATACTACATGACAGGTTTAGATACTACATGACGGGTTTAGATACTAGATGACGGGTTTAGATACTACATGACGGGTTTAGATACTAGATGACAGGTTTAGATACTAGATGACAGGTTTAGATACTAGATGACAGGTTTAGATACTAGATGACGGGTTTAGATACTAGATGACAGGTTTAGATACTAGATGACGGGTTTAGATACTAGATGACGGGTTTAGATACTAGATGACGGGTTTAGATACTACATGACGGGTTTAGATACTACATGACGGGTTTAGATACTACATGACGGGTTTAGATACTACATGACGGGTTTAGATACTACATGACGGCTTTAGATACTACATGACGGGTTTAGATGCTAGATGACGGGTTTAGATACTAGATTATATGTTTAGATACTACATGACGGGTTTAGATACTACATGACGGGTTTAGATACTACATGACGGGTTTAGATACTACATGACGGGTTTAGATACTACATGACGGGTTTAGATACTACATGACGGCTTTAGATACTACATGACGGGTTTAGATGCTAGATGACGGGTTTAGATACTAGATGACGGGTTTAGATACTACATGACGTGTTTAGATACTACATGACGGGTTTAGATACTACATGACGGGTTTAGATACTACATGACGGGTTTAGATACTACATGACAGGTTTAGATACTAGATGACGGGTTTAGATACTAGATGACGGGTTTAGATACTAGATGACGGGTTTAGATACTACATGACGGGTTTAGATACTACATGACGGGTTTAGATACTACATGATGGGTTTAGATACTAGATGACGGGTTTAGATACTAGATGACAGGTTTAGATACTACATGACAGGTTTAGATACTACATGACATGTTTAGATACTACATGACAGGTTTAGATACTACATGACAGGTTTAGATACTACATGACGGGTTTAGATACTACATGACGGGTTTAGATACTACATGACGGGTTTAGATACTACATGACGGGTTTAGATACTACATGACGGGTTTAGATACTACATGACGGGTTTAGATACTACATGACGGGTTTAGATACTACATGACGGGTTTAGATACTACATGACGGGTTTAGATACTAGATGACGGGTTTAGATACTAGATTATATGTTTAGATACTACATGATATGTTTAGATACTACATGACAGGTTTAGATACTACATGACAGGTTTAGATACTACATGATATGTTTAGATACTACATGACGGGTTTAGATACTACATGACGGGTTTAGATACTACATGACGGGTTTAGATACTACATGACGGGTTTAGATACTACATGACGGGTTTAGATACTAGATGACGGGTTTAGATACTAGATGACGGGTTTAGATACTAGATGACGGGTTTAGATACTAGATGACGGGTTTAGATACTAGATGACGGGTTTAGATACTAGATGACGGGTTTAGATACTAGATGACGGGTTTAGATACTAGATGACGGGTTTAGATACTAGATGACGGGTTTAGATACTAGATGACGGGTTTAGATACTAGATGACGGGTTTAGATACTAGATGACGGGTTTAGATACTAGATGACGGGTTTAGATACTAGATGACGGGTTTAGATACTACATGACGGGTTTAGATACTACATGACGGGTTTAGATACTACATGACGGGTTTAGATACTAGATGACGGGTTTAGATACTAGATGACGGGTTTAGATACTAGATGACGGGTTTAGATACTAGATGACGGGTTTAGATACTAGATGACGGGTTTAGATACTACATGACGGGTTTAGATACTAGATGACGGGTTTAGATACTAGATGACGGGTTTAGATACTAGATGACGGGTTTAGATACTAGATTTTATTTTTAGATACTACATGATATGTTTAGATACTACATGACGGGTTTAGATACTACATGACGGGTTTAGATACTACATGACGGGTTTAGATACTACATGACGGGTTTAGATATTACATGACGGGTTTAGATACTAGATTATATGTTTAGATACTACATGACGGGTTTAGATACTAGATGACGGGTTTAGATACTACATGACGGGTTTAGATACTACATGACAGGTTTAGATACTAGATGACGGGTTTAGATACTAGATGACAGGTTTAGATACTAGATGACGGGTTTAGATACTACATGACGGGTTTAGACTAGATGACGGGTTTAGAAACTACATGACGGGTTTAGATACTACATGACGAGTTTAGACACTAGATGACGGGTTTAGATACTAGATGACGGGTTTAGATACTAGATTATATGTTTAGATACTACATGATATGTTTAGATACTACATGACGGGTTTAGATACTACATGACGGGTTTAGATACTACATGACGGGTTTAGATACTAGATGACGGGTTTAGATACTAGATGACGGGTTTAGATACTAGATGACGGGTTTAGATACTAGATGACGGGTTTAGAAACTACATGACGGGTTTAGATACTACATGACGGGTTTAGATACTAGATGACGGGTTTAGATACTAGATGACGGGTTTAGATACTAGATGACGGGTTTAGATACTAGATGACGGGTTTAGATACTAGATGACGGGTTTAGATACTAGATGACGGGTTTAGATACTAGATTATATGTTTAGATACTACATGATATGTTTAGATACTACATGACGGGTTTAGATACTACATGACGGGTTTAGATACTACATGACGGGTTTAGATACTAGATGACGGGTTTAGATACTAGATGACGGGTTTAGATACTAGATGACGGGTTTAGATACTACATGACGGGTTTAGATACTACATGACGGGTTTAGACACTACATGATATGTTTAGATACTACATGACGGGTTTAGATACTACATGACGGGTTTAGATACTACATGACGGGTTTAGATACTAAATGACGGGTTTAGACACTACATGACGGCATTAGATACTACATGACGGGTTTAGATGCTAGATGACGGGTTTAGATACTAGATTATATGTTTAGATACTACATGATATGTTTAGATACTACATGATATGTTTAGATACTACATGACGGGTTTAGATACTACATGACGAGTTTAGATACTAGATGACGGGTTTAGATACTAGATCACGGGTTTAGATACTAGATGACGGGTTTAGATACTACATGACGGGTTTAGATACTACATGACGGGTTTAGACACTACATGATGTGTTTAGATACTACATGACGGGTTTAGATACTACATGACGGGTTTAGATACTACATGACGGGTTTAGACACTACATGACGGGTTTAGACACTACATGATGTGTTTAGATACTACATGACGGGTTTAGATACTACATGACGGGTTTAGATACTACATGACGGGTTTAGATACTAGATGACGGGTTTAGATACTAGATGACGGGTTTAGATACTAGATGACGGGTTTAGATACTAGATGACGGGTTTAGATACTAGATGACGGGTTTAGATACTAGATGACGGGTTTAGATACTACATGACGGGTTTAGATACTACATGACGGGTTTAGATACTACATGACGGGTTTAGATACTACATGACGGGTTTAGATACTACATGACGGGTTTAGATACTACATGACGGGTTTAGATACTACATGACGGGTTTAGATACTACATGACGGGTTTAGATACTACATGACGGGTTTAGATACTACATGACGGGTTTAGATACTACATGACGGGTTTAGATACTACATGACGGGTTTAGATACTACATGACGGGTTTAGATACTACATGACGGGTTTAGATACTACATGACGGGTTTAGATACTACATGACGGGTTTAGATACTACATGACGGGTTTAGATAATAGATGACGGGTTTAGATAATAGATGACGGGTTTAGATACTACATGATATGTTTAGATACTACATGATATGTTTAGATACTAGATGACGGGTTTAGATACTAGATGACGGGTTTAGATACTACATGACGGTTTTAGATACTACATGACGGGTTTAGAAACTACATGACGGGTTTAGATACTACATGACGGGTTTAGATACTACATGACGGGTTTAGATACTACATGACGGGTTTAGATACTAGATGACGGGTTTAGATACTAGATTATATGTTTAGATACTACATGATATGTTTAGATACTACATGACGGGTTTAGATACTACATGACGGGTTTAGATACTAGATGACGGGTTTAGAAACTACATGACGGGTTTAGATACTACATGACGGCATTAGATACTACATGACGGGTTTAGATGCTAGATGACGGGTTTAGATACTAGATTATATGTTTAGATACTACATGATATGTTTAGATACTACATGACGGGTTTAGATACTACATGACGGGTTTAGATACTACATGACGGGTTTAGATACTAGATGACGGGTTTAGATACTAGATGACGGGTTTAGATACTAGATGACGGGTTTAGATACTAGATGACGGGTTTAGATACTACATGACGGGTTTAGATACTACATGACGGGTTTAGATACTACATGACGGGTTTAGATACTACATGACGGGTTTAGATACTAGATGACGGGTTTAGATACTAGATTATATGTTTAGATACTACATGATATGTTTAGATACTACATGACGGGTTTAGATACTACATGACGGGTTTAGATACTAGATGACGGGTTTAGAAACTACATGACGGGTTTAGATACTACATGACGGCATTTGATACTACATGACTTGTTTAGATGCTAGATGACGGGTTTAGATACTAGATTATATGTTTAGATACTACATGATATGTTTAGATACTACATGACGGGTTTAGATACTACATGACGGGTTTAGATACTAGATGACGGGTTTAGATACTAGATGACGGGTTTAGATACTAGATGACGGGTTTAGATACTAGATGACGGGTTTAAATACTAGATGAC